>NC_141627.1:45110383-45267883 GCF_047967505.1 Dipteris shenzhenensis | reverse complement strand
ATGTGTGTATGCACTGTGAAGAAGATAGTCAAGGGAGAGAGAGCACATGTGGCTATGTGATGGAGATAAATATTATAATATGTTCACAAAGGGAGAGAGAGAGAGAGAGAGAGAGAGAGAGAGAGAGAGAGAGAGAGAGAGAGAGAGAGAGAGAGAGAGACTCTGTGTGTGCATGTGTGCATGTGCGCGCGCATGTGTGTACGTGTGTGAGGGGATTAGTCACAAGAGAGAGTCCGTTTTTGTATGAGAGAGAGTCTATATCATGGATGTGTGCATGTTTGTGTGTGCAGGTGTACATCAGAGAAGGGGGGGGAGGGAATGGGTCTCCTATGTTTGAGTGTTTATGTGTGTATGCACTATGAAGAAGACAGTCAAGGGAGAGAGAGGACATGTGGCTGTGTGATGGAGATAAATATTATAGTATGTTCACAAAGGGGGAGAGAGAGAGAGAGAGAGAGAGAGAGAGAGAGAGAGAGAGAGAGAGAGAGAGAGAGAGAGACTATGTGTGTGCGTGTTTGCATGGGGGAGACAATCAAAGCAAGAGAGAGGCCAGAATAGGAAGTGATGGCCATGTTAAGTGGAATTTCCCCAATCTTGAACTCTCCATTGCGGGAATGCTCTCTTACATCTTGATGTCGTGGCTGAGGAGGAGATGGGCCTCATCACCTTCTTTACATTTTGTATTCCATCACCTTCTTCACATTTCACTCTCCACCCATAGAATATAAAATATTATGTTCTGTTCCACTCCCAACCACTGGTGGAATATAGTATCATGTAAGCAGATATACTAATTTGCACATGGTGTTGGAAATATAGATCCTTTGAAGAAACCTTAGCTTAATGTTACATTGGAACCTTGACATAATTTTATTTCAAGTTTTGCACTAAATTAATGACTTGCTACTAGCACATTAATTGGCCAATGGCTAAGCCATGAGGTGGCACTTTAATTTATTGTGATGTAATTATTGTAAAGCAAGATTTGAAAAAAAGTATTTGCAATCTATTCTTATGAGACAATGATTTGCGCCGATGAATGAACATTGCTTCGCCTTCTTTTCTTTGTATTTGTGGGCCTGCACTCCCTTTTGGTACTTATAGAGCTACTCACTGTTGCTCTTTGATATTTACATATAGCAGGTCATTCTTGGTATTAAAATTTAATATCTCTCATCCCTTTTTCAATAATCATATTCATTTAAGGAAAACAAGTTAATATGATCACACAACTGACATACAATCGCATCACTATATCTTCTAGGAAAAAGAGAGGTTTAAATAATTTTTTACTTTTTAAATAATGCTTTTGAATAATATCTTTTGATGTTATTTTTTAATTTTTAATTAATGAATGAGAGAGAGAGAGAGAGAGAGAGAGAGAGGTTTGTTTAAATTTTAATATTTAAAAATAAAAAATTTTGGATATTTATTAATTTTTTTGACTTGGGATGTGAGAGAGGAAAGAAATGACCAAGCATTCAAATTGGCTTTCCAAAAGAGGGCCAGTGCCATCTTTCATCATTACAAGAGAATCACCAATATATATATATATATATATATATATATATATATATAGAGAGAGAGAGAGAGAGAGAGAGAGAGAGAGAGAGAGAGAGAGAGAGAGAAAGAGAGGTGTTGGGGGGGGGGGGGGGGGAGGAGGGAGGGAGATATTTAGGGGAGGGCGACATAACTATGAAATTTGAATTTGAATTTGAACTTGGGGGGAGGGAGGGAGGTTTAATTTTTTGTGGGGCTCCCAGGCTCTAGCTACCACTGTAATATAAGTTCATAAAAAGCAACAAAACTTCAATCCTACACACCTATGAGTTTTCCATGCTCACAATGTGCAAGGCTATAAATAAGGAAAGATTGTACACTCATGTAAAAGGCTTACAAGTTTTTAATAGATACTGTAAATTTATGGCTTGCTAGCACATTAATTAACCAATGGCTAAGCTGAGAGAGAGAGAAAGAGAGAGAGAGAGAGAGAGAGAGAGAGAGAGAGAGAGAGAGAGAGAGAAAGAGAGAGAGAGAGAGAGAGAGAGAGAGGTTTAATTTCTTTTTTAAAATGTGCATGTGTGTGTGCATGTTTCACCCAAAAATAAAAGTGTGAAATGTAGGGAGCAATATTGTACAACATCGGAGTTGGTAAGAACAGTCATTTGGAAACATGGTCTTTAGGAGGTGATGGAGATCCTACAATTGCATCTTGCATTGTCTTTTTCATGTATGTGTGTGTGTGAAGAATTGACAAACCCGTTTCATGGTGAGATGAAAAAAATTTTTGTACCAAGAACAAAAGAGAAAATTGCTATGAAACATTACAAAAGACCGAGAGGAGCGCAAATTGCAAAATGTTTGTAGAATGCATGACTGTACAAACAAGTTCTGCTTTGATAAGTCATCACAAGCATTACTTTTATTGAAGAGGGGAGTTTGCATATGCCACCATCCAACAAGAAAAACATGGTCAGAACCACCAACTTGAGCTTAGTTTGGAAGACAAGCATCATAAACACCCCTCCCTTGTTATCGGGGTCACAATAAAAATTACTTCTTAACTACACACTTATAAAGCTATATAGATTAAGAAGAGGAGGGTTTATATTATAAAAAGGCAAGACAAGTTTGGGTTAAGTTACAAGGAATATTACAAAATTTTGGAAAGATTAAACAGGGAAAAAAGGAGGGGGAAAGTTAATGTGAATTTATGCAAATAAATTTAATGTGGAGGGAAATATACAATGGGAAGGAAAAAAACAATGGACTAGAACTGTAACTGTAAGGGGAGAAAAGATGTTAAGAGGCAAACACAATAATTATAAGTAAAAAAGTAAAGTAAAAATGATTATTATTTTAAGAAAGAAGAATGAAATTTAAGAATTTCAAAGGCAAAGAAATAATTTAAAGAAATTTTAAAGAAAGAATTTTAAGAATTTAAAGGAAGAATTTCAAAGGAATGATTACAGAGAAGGAAAGAAGCCAGAAATTTTGAAGAAAGAATTTTTTAAATATGAAAAAGGGGGAGATTAAGCATTTTAAAATATAAAGAACTATAGGAATTTTAAAGAAAATTAAAGAAAGAGATTTAAAGAAAGAAGGAAAAAAAGTTTTAAGGAAACGGGGGAAGGGGAGGTGTTATACCTCTAAAATGTAAAGCAAAAGTGGGAGATTTAAATTTTAAACAAAGGGGGTTTTTAAACCTTTGAAAAAGGATTAAAAGGGAAGAGGCGGGGGTTAATGAATATTAGAGATATAACCAACAAATAGGGAGAGGTAAATGAAAGTCAAAGGAGAATGAAATGCCCAATAGGCAGCTGACGACATGGTAGTGTAGATAGCGAACCAGAGTAGAGCAACAGGGAAGGCAGGAACGAACTTGGAGTTACTGCCAGTGAGCACAGGCACAACGGGCGACTGTGGAGAGCCGAAAGGTAGGAGGTGTAATAAATGAGTAGCACGTAGGGGGTATAGCTGCAGAGCAATTTTGTGGTGGATTGTGGTGGGCTTGGATAGCCAGGATGATGAAGAACAGGGAGGTGCAACGCAGAGCAAGATGAGTAGAACAGGATACAAGGAGTTCTTTGAGGAGAGTTAGGGGTATTAAATACAAGAGAGTCAAAGTAGTTGGGGGGGGAGAAGACTAAGAGGATACGAATAGTCAAGGGATAGTCGGGGGAATGGGGGTCTGAGAGAGAGAGAGAGAGAGAGAGAGAGAGAGAGAGAGAGAGAGAGGTTTACTTTATTTTTTAAAATGCTTTTTAATAAATAAACATTGTATAGAAAAATATAATTTAAATATTATGTTTATTCAAATAAATACATTTATTTAGAAAAATGAAAATATTTTATAGAAAAATATGATTTAAACAATTTAACATTTAATTTAAATACAAATCATGGAGAGAGAGAGAGAGAGAGAGAGAGAGAGAGAGAGAGAGAGAGAGAGAGAGAGAGAGAGAGAGAGAGATTATTTCTCTTGGTTATCTACCTATCTATCTATGTCTAAATTTACTTATTTCAAAGAGACCAAACAAGATCATCTATTAGAATTGTGCCATTGGATGATACCCAACTGGATCATTTCTTTGGGTATGATCCATGGCACAATACCAAATTTTATACTTAATTGATGATCTGTGTTGCCATACTAAGTTTAGCCTCTTTTTCTCATGACTGCTCATTTGCATTCCACAACTTTCACTTTCAATTTTCAGATGCATTAATATGTCTTTCTTTCTTCCTCATGTTTTCTCTTAACACATGCATGTGAAATATAGGCAAACTACTAAGCTGGAGATGTAAGCTAGAGATGTTGAGGAAATCTTACGATGACTTGCATAGTATCTTTGGTGAAATGAGGATCAATGGCATATTTATAAACTAAAACCCCCACACCACACTTAAGATAGTGATCAAGTAAAAGGGGGCATGCCATCCAACAATGTTGAACATTGTTGACTAACTTCTAAAAGCTTGAGGACTTTGGAATGGAATCATATGTTTGAGTTATATGTTAGATCTATATAAAGAGAGAATCGTCAAACAAAAGAGAAAATGATTCCATATTCCATTTATGAGGACACACATATCTTGAGGGAGGGAAGTATGTTACATCCTTGGCTACAAATGCATTTCTAGTAGCCAATCCTTGCAATAGGCGAGAATCAGGAGGGTGAGGCTATTAGCCTAGGATGGAGGGCCTAAGGGCTAAGATTAAGAAATACCATTTGGATTAGAGGCTAAAGGGGTAAAAAGCACTCAAGATACATTTTAGCCATCACCTAGGCTATATATTGGCATGAGGTTTTGGGCCATGGACATTTGATACCTGGATTTGGATCTTGACCATAGGCATGGTTGGCTAGCAAGATAGTCCTATGCTACCCTTGTGGAGGGGATATCTACTATATGGAACACGGGTAGCTAAGGATAGTCCATAGACCTTTCCCATGACCTCTATGTGCTTTGAGGAGGGTTAGAAGAGATCTTTGGAACATCGGATGGCTAAGGATAAGCCATAGACCTCACCCATGAGTTTTATGTGCTTGGGGGTGAGTTAAAAGAGCTCTTTGGTCGGGTGGTGAGTTGCAGATAGTGATTGATGTAATTCAAATTCCTAATTTGTGGTTCCATGAAGATGATGATGGTAGTTGACTTAAAGAGGGATCCTCTTCAATAGTATTTCTTACAAGGATCTAGTAAACGTATACACAAAAACTTAAATTATAAAAATAAGTTTTTAATTGAATGCAAATCTTTAATCATACAGCTAATTTTTACACATCATACATGACATCCCCACCATCCAATTCCTCCCTATTTTCTCCCCACGCCTCATAGGGCATATGTCTCGAATCCCTCCTATTACTATAGCCCCTCCCTCCTCGTTCACTCCCCCCACACCCTCCCTATGCCTTTAGACCCTTCCTCACATTCTACTCCCCCTACCCCATCCTTGTGCCTACAACCCTCCTTCCCTGTCTGCTCCCCTCACCACCTCCCATTGCCTCCAACCCCTCCCTCCTTATCTGCTCCCCTTGCCCCTTCCTTGTGTTTCCAATTCCTCTCTTTGCATTTGCTCCCATGCCCTCTCCTTTTCCTATGGCCCTCATTCCTTTCTTCTCCCCCCACCCCCTCTTTGTGCTTATAGTGTGCCTCCCCCCCAACTTCTCCCTAGCCCCCTTGCATTTCCTCCCATCTCCCTTGCATTCCTTTCACTAGTCCCCTCACGTTTCTCATCTAGCCTACCTCTAACTCCCCCACATTTTCTTTACAAACCTTGCATTCCCCTCCAACTCAACTTCCCTTCCCCCAACCCTACTGTCGAGCTCCTTTTCCCACATTTCCATGCTATTTCCTTCTCAAGGCTTGCAGGCATGAAAGGTGTGAAGGGCATTATGCCCTTCTCTAGTTTGTGAGATTCAGTAAGAAATTACTTTAAAAAGAAAGAAAGTGTGAGAATAGGATAGCATGGCAAGAGGAGAGAGAATGAGAAGAAAGAGAAGTGGCCAAGAGACCAGCCACCTAAACAATAGCAAAGAGGAGAAGAGATCATAGAGGACATAAACATCCACAAAACATAGAGCGGTATTCAAGAAAATAGTATCAATGCACATAAACCTATAGTTGTAGCAACCACAATATCAGCCTTAGCTTTAATGTCAACATCATCTATAGCATCACTATCTACATCAGCATTGGCATCAACGTTGATGTAGCCTCAACATGCCCTTCTAGTATGAGCCACACCTTACCCCCTTTTTCCCCTTTACAATGTTCTACTTTCTTGCTACATCTACCCCTCAACCAACCACCCTTTCCCGCTAACATTGGGCTCACCTCACCCATCTATAGATGTCTCCCCACATATCCTTGTCCTTTGTCATTTCCATCCCTCTGCCCCTATCTCCTATCCCCCTCTTATGCCCTCCCCACCCAATTGTTGGGTTCAATGTTTTGGCCACCATTCTTGAGTAGCAACAAAGATCCAATAAGACTCTCAATAACAGAGTCAGGGGAATCCCTCGTACCTCCAACACTACCATCGATGATGTATCTAGCTTTGTTGCTTCCACCTTGGGAGTGTAGGATCATAGAATTAATGGTGCATGGTGCATAGGACATGACCCCACTCAGAAGCATCCTATTGTCATCCAATTCAAAGACATACATCTTTGTCTTGTAGCATTACACAAGCGAATAGTTCTCTGGGACCACCTGTAGACCCATATGGATGAGGACCTCACACCCTTATAGGCAAATGAGAGGGGTACCCTCCTAAAATAATGACACATCACCTGTAAAGAAGGAAAGTGGGAATTGGCTCAATATCAACAACTCTCAATAGGTCCCCGACAGGCACGTGGGGTCCCCCTACAAAGGAGGTTGAGGTCTATGCAATTTAGCGTACCAAAACCCTAGAAATAGTAATGGTATCTTATGGTTTGATCCAAGGAATACACAGGATGAGATATTTTTTTCTTTGTAGAGAATCATTAGAGCCCAGAGCACCCTTTTTTTGTAGTTTGTGGATACACATGGGAGACAACATACCAAGACTTGAGAGACAACTGGAGTACATGAATCAAAAGGAGTGGCAGTGCTATATAGGTAATCTATCATTGGGATGATCTCTATTGAAATATGTGACACACATTCTATAATTATTTGAATTAGAATCTAATGCACCTCTTGATAGGATCTCTTCATTGCCATTTGCTATTTCCCTCCCAAGACCTTACACTTCGCTAGAGATCTCCATGATGAGGCCGTATACCTCACCTATATAGCGCTACATACATGGATTTATTGAGCCCCGTGTAAGCCCTCCTTTTTTAGGACTTCAATGTGAGGATAGGTATGTGCAACAGATATCACTTCTTGACTTTTGAGATGATTCTATTTCACTACATGATGTTGAATTAGATGAGGTAGGGATATCTTGAGTATTTGCATACATGCAAGCCTTGATCACCTCTTATGGATATTCTTTCATTGACATGGGCAAGATACATAACCTTATCATTTACAATGGTTTGGACAAATGGCCCCCCTAGGGTGGATTGACCTTCTTTTAACATGGGGGGCTTTGGACCTATGGCCCTCCTCGGGTAGATTCACCTCCTTTCCACATGGGGGGGGGGCTTTGGACCGATGGCCCTCTTTGGGTAGATTCACCTCCTTTCCACATGGGGGGCTCTAAAGCCCCTCTGATGTGGTTGAATACCTCATGCAATCCCCTTCCTTTGCCCCATAAGTCACTAGCTTCTCTGTCTCCCCACCACCACCTAGTGATAATCACACTTATATTTTCTTTCTACACCACATCACACACACCATGACTCCGTCCACATGCACCCCCTATCATGACATCCACAAGCTGATCATAACCTATCCCTTAAGTACTCAACACATCTTTCTACCCTACTTTTAGCTCTCTAGGACATTCCACTCTTGGAAGATCAAGCCACTCTGATCACTTGCTCACTCGATGAGGGCACCTTGCACACACCACCTTCTCCATTCATCTACCTTGGCTCAATCCCCTGTAATAGATGGCATGATGATGAGTGCAAGGCACTATTATGTCAACTCAAATTTGAGACTAAGCATCATCTTTCAAGCAACATATAGATGATACATGAGTATTGTAGTGTGGTCCATTGGAAGAAGCGGGCATTTATTTGCTAGAATGAGGAAGAACTACAAAGTATCTATCCTATTTAGAACAAATCCAAGAATTTCTTGTGGAATTTTCTCAAGCACTCTCCTATTACCAACACCAAACTCAAGCACTCTTATGCACACACACTATATGATATTCCCCACCAGCCGTGATCTTGGCAAAGCTTTTTAACTAGTATTTTTCTCACTTTCCACCACACCTAGACCTTAACAATGTCACTCCCATTCACAAGGTAGGGGAACCCCTAAGTGCAGAAAACTACATGACCATTATGATTGGGAATGTCATGTCCAAGATCTATGCCTTAGTGCTTGCAGATCAACACATAGGTTGCTAGAACTCTTACAGACTTAGAGCTAAAGGATAGGCATGCTTACATGCCTATCCATTACAGGTTTGTAGAACTCTTAGGGACGTAAAACTAATGGTGGATAGGCATGCTTACGTTGTGATCATGCAATTCTAGATCGCATCCTCACACTAAGAGGTAGCATTGAGGAGGCTAGATCTTAAAGACAGAGAGTTTATTGCCGCTTCATGGATTTTCGTAAGACATTAGATACAACACTAGAGCTAAATAGGCCTGACAAGGTTGGTGTTGGGCAAATGTTCAAGCCCTTAACAAAATTCTCAAAGGAATTTGGATGTGATGCTAGAAGGACAATCCTTGTTGATGACTCCCCATATAAGGCTTGCATTAGCCGTACGTCAAATTCCATATTTCCTTCTACAATTGATGTACAAGACAAGGATGGTAATATTCTACTGGGAGAGTTGATCCCTTACTTACTACAACTCAATGAAGCAAAAGATGTGCACAACATGATCGAGACAATTGGTATGGACAATTACCTATGATGGAGGGGCATAAGGATTTAAACCTTGTCCATAAAGTAATTGATTTTGTTTTGGATGGCTATAAGTTGGCTAGAGGAGATCAAGAGCACTATTAGGTTCAAACAACGTTGTCCATTATCACCAACTCTGTTTGGCCTTTGAGACCTCAATCATCATGACACTAAGAGGGCATACTCATCATCTCTCACCAGCCCCTTTATTCATCTTTTCCTTTATGCTAATAATGTGGTCTTACTCTCCTCTTTTGCTGCGGGCCTCCAGTGACACTTAGATGCATTCCATACTAATCTTCAATGCATCTAGGGTTAGTCATGGATAGAGAGAAATTCACCCTAGTAACACCTTGTATTATACAAACTCATTAGATCATGCCAAACTTTCTACCCATGCATTCTAGTATTCTTCCATGTGCTTGTATCTTTCATAATGTGAACATCCCATTAACACTATTTTTTCTAGCACACCCACACCCTCTTAGATTTAATTACAAAGGACAAGGAGCCACAAATTGCAACCAAGGATGCAAGATTGGGACTACGTAATAAGTAACGAACATGTGAGAAAATGAGAGACCAAAAAGGAAGGTGGCATAATAGAAAACAATACAATCATAAAATATTGGATGCCATGATCAATGATGCAAAAACGAGCAACATTTGATATGTTCCTTATAGTACCATGACAAAGACATCATATTAGTTATAAAATTTGAGTAGACTAAGCTTTGTCCAAGATGTGTTCACCACCAATTTACTTTTTTAATCTCCTTCATGTGTGGGCCACCTTCCTTTATGATCTCTCATTTCCTCACATGTCCACATATGCCACTAAATGTTAGCTAGTCCCAGCCTTGCATCACTTGATTGCAATTTGTTGCTCCTTGTCCTTTATAATTGAATCTAAGAGGGCATCCTAGAAAAAATAGCGTTGAAGCTGATAGGCATTATGAAAGGCGCAAGAAAAGGTTTGAAATGCAAAATGCAAAACCTATTTCTACACCTTTGACTAATCATTTTAGATTATGCAGAGACATGTGTCCCAAGACATAGGAGGAGATTAACGATATCTCAAGGGTTCCATATGCATCAACAATTGGTAGCTTGATGTATGCAATGGTATGCATGATGCTAGATATTGCACATGCAGTGGGAGTTGTGAGAAGATTTATGAATAATCCAGGTAAAGAACATTGGATGGCTATAAAGTGGATTCGCATATGTTTGAGAGGTACAACTACTCATGCATTATGCTTTAAAGGCTCAAAAATTTCTTACAAGCAGATGTTGATTCAGATATGGTAGATGATAAAGATAGAAGAAGGAGTACCGCCGGGCATGTTTTCACCATCGGTGGAACAACAGTAAGCAGGATTTCAAAGTTGCAAAAGGTTGTTACACTTTCTACAATTGAAGCATAATATGTTGCACGTACAGAGGCTAATAAAGCGATGATTTGGTTGCAAAGATTTCTAGAGGAACTTGAGAAGAATAAAGAAAATTGTAGCTTGTATAGTGATAGCCAGAGTGTTATTCATATTGCAAAGAATTTAGCTCTTCCTTCAAGAAACAAATAGATAGATCTCAGATATCATTTCATCCATTCTATTTTGGAGGATGGACAGTTGAAGTTGGAAAAGATACACACTAGCCAAAATCCTGCAGACTTGTTGACTAAGGTGGTAACAAGGGAGAAGTTGAGCTCTTCCTCAATTTCAGTTGGTCTTCAAGAATGAGGAACAATATGAGTAGGGTCTCTTAATACCTCAAGATTATTCTTCCACTGTTGTTGTTCCATATTAACATTCCTCCCACTTGTGCTTGTCTTTATATTTCAACATAATTGGTTTTCTTTAAAGCATTGGTCCCCAGTGTCTCCTTTTTGATTTGGAGGAGTCCACAGTATTCATAGCAATTTAAATCTCCAATCCTCGTGTCAAGTTTTTCCTACTTCATAGGTTTGAATAAAAAGTGTCTAGCTTGATTTCTAGCAACATCCTTGCAAGATGCCATCATGTTCTTAATGACTTTGTTACTTCTAACAAAAGTGAAAATCTCTAAATCTATGCCTTGGATTTCCATGAGATAACCAATATACCCTCTCGGCTATCTTGTGCTTTCTTGCTACCCAATTGTGTGATTTACTTCTATGTGATGTAGCTACCTATCACACCTAGTTTGTATAGGACATCACAAAGGAACTATAATCAATAGGCACCGACATATAGGGAAATGCCAACTACATCTATGCTTCAACAATCTCTAATGCCATTCATGACCCTAGCCAAATTTTCCATGCACACATCCATAGTTAATCAATCTACCCTATTGAGTTTTAGCTAAGGATATATTCTCCTTTGATTCCACTTCACTAGACAGCCTAGAAGGCGACTCAATCTTGCTCCCTTATTAATGGACAATGCTTGGGCAAAATTCCCCATATGCTCAGATGTAATGTGGCAAGGATCATATCCTAACATGAATAGCAATGGAGCCTTCATCTTCTAGGCTTAACTTCAATTTAAATGGTTTGCTCTTTAAAAAGTGCTAGTAAAGAGCATAGATCCTAAAGGTACTCCATAGCTCCTAGTAAATGGAAAAGAAGAGGTACTCCATAGCTCCTAAACGATCTAGGCAAGGACACAATCAAGGTGCTATTTTACCTAAGAAATAAGAAAGTTTTGCAAATGAGGGCCCATAACAATGCACCTCTTGTATTTTTTCTTCAATCTAAAATCTAACCTGTAGAGGGAATCTAATACAAATCCCCTCCCCCCCCCCCCCCCCCCCAAAAAAAAAGAACACGTATTGTATAGATATGATTTTACATAGTTCTACAAGGACAAATAAGAATTTCTTTCTCAGCACAATGGAGGCCAAAATCGATCATTGAACTCTTGATTTCAAGCAACTCTCATACTCAATGTAGTTTTCCAAGATAGAATCAACTTTAAGTCTAGTGTGTCCATTGTCGTCTCCTAGCCTTAGCCCCAAAATTGTAAGAGGGAGACAACGATAGTAAATTCCTTTCATAGGTGAACAAGAGGTTCTAGGTTAGCATGCAAGGTCATGATGTAACAAGGTGACAACCTCCTTCTAGTTTTGCCTAGCGAATGTATGTGTTTTTTCCATAAGACATTAGCCCAAGGTTATCCGAGGGTCCCATAAAACAACGAATTGAACCCTTAGATATGTCACATTGCTCAAGAGAAAATTCCATTTAATTAGTTTGAGAGGTATTAGTATTACCTTGTCTTTAAGACTATAGAGTACATATGTTAAAGACCTATTAGGCAGGCATGGATTTTCCTTGTAAATATTTCCCCTTTCTAAGTTCGGCTTATAAAAACATGAAAGTTTGAATAGTGGACAAGCACTCATTGCATATGGTCAAAATGAGAAGCCCATTGGTGGCAAGAATAAATGTAGAGATTATCGAAGGGAGAGGCACTATCCTCATAGAATTGTGTGATGAGGAGGTTTAAAGTGGCAAAGAACATAGCTTGTTTGGTCACCAAGACAAGTGGCTAAAGACCCTTGAGTTAGGAAATGATTGCACAAGGCTCTCATACTTGATGGAAATAAGCCTTGTAGTAAGCCCCTACATGCTTCTAGATTCACTTAACCCTCCAATTCAACCATGGTCTTAATACTATTGGCTTCTTGCAAAGGATTGAATCTAGCTTTACCCAAACCAATGACTGAAATAGAGGTCAAAGATGTTTGATTACTAGGATAATTATAATATACATGATCCTTAATTCTACTCAAGCCTTTTTGGATGTATCGCCATCTTAGATTTGCATTTAAGACTTAATCTTCCACATGAAATAGCCCCTGTGCTAGGGAAGGTGTGCAAGGACCTTACAATTAATAGCATTGAGCTTGTAGCTAGGATATTTTAGCATCAAAATCCATTTCTCCCTCCAATTCAATCATGATGCTTGATTTCTAGTTGTGGAGGATTGATCTTATAGCTCTCTTATAGGTGTGTCTATTGGTTTGTGAGCTTTGTTGGTTTAGCTCCACCGAAGCACTCAATTTTCACAAATTGTAATAACAGTTTGTCTGGAAAATGTTGCCAAAATCTCAACAACATGAGAACAATAAACCACGTGACTTTGCCTTTACTTTCCCAACACCAATTGCCAAAAGACTTTTAAGGTCTCCTGATGTTGATTGTGATCAAATAGAATAATGTTTGAGAAGATTAATAGGATATCGCTGATGAGTCATAGAAAGTTACTATAGGCAAACATTGTTGAGGGATTCCTCTACCATAATCCCTAGGAAAAGCACATGTAGTTGATGTGCAACATTGTGTGCTAAGGGGGTAAGAAAATTCTAGGGAAAATTACAATTACCAAGACTATGCGTAAGTTGGTGCACTCTCACATGCACCACATGAGAAAATTAATGGCTTAAATATAAGTCTTAATAGCATTATCTTGTGTGGAGGAGGATTTTTGTAGGTAGTCAACACACATGATTGCATAATGCTTTTGGGGTTATGAGGAAATAGCACATGCTACAACCACATGGTATTAGAGTGCAAAAAAGAGGCATGCAATGCCCTTGAGTGTGGTTGCTGCAAACTAGTGTTTAAAAGCATCTGTAATTTGATGATTAATTGGTTACCAAAATTTAGAATTCCAATGAATGTACGACTAGTAGGTAACAAAGGGCAAATTGTCCAAGTAAAAACGCCACATGTGTGTTTTTGAGTAGTTTATTGGGAGTCTCTTTTGCTAGAATGTGATGTAGCTTGTGTAAAAAAGTGATGAATTAGAGGGATAAACAAGGCCCAACACTTTAGATAATACCAAATGTGCAAGCATTTATTGCATCATTCCACGCATACTCAAACACAATAATTAATGGTCTTATCCTTCCTCAAACCCCTAGCCATTTTTGTGTAGCTTTGGTGAGAAGGGTTGGGATGACTATTTGACGCATGGTGCATGCAACACTTTTGAAGTTTTGGGCAACATGTCTATACTACACCCACGAAAATATCCTTCAAAAGAGTTGATTATGTTGAACGGGTGCTTGTGAACCATGAAATCTTAAGATAAGTGAAGTTGGAAGTTGGGCAACTCGTCAAAAAGGAGAGTGAGCCAAGTATAAATCAAGCATTGTCTAGCATGATGAGGACAGCACAATAGCCACACAAATTAAAAACAAAGGATGAATGCCGATGTTGATCATGGTTATTTTATCCAACATTACTGGATGGTTACACCATAAAGAGATAATCAAAAGAGACATTCTTGGGAGCTTGTAGACCTCTCAGTAATTGTACATGGGTGTGGTTAGGTCAATTATAGACAATAATAATTCGATGTTCAATCATTATCAAGAGAATTGGGCATATGGATGTTTTGAGTAGGATGATCTAATATCCATCTAATCAATGAAGTTGGGAACCACCAACTAACTTGGGTAGCCCATGGTAGGTTAAGTAAATTGGTTAGGCTACTTTACAATAGATTTTAAAAGGTTAGTTAAAATGGTGGTCAAGATACTACCCCGATCCATTTGCTTGCGTATACTAGCATGGTAAGAAAAATGACACCCTTTGAGAATATGAGAGATTATTTTGATTTATAACTTAGATTAGATTAGAATCCTAGGGTAATCCTATATTAAACTATCCGTGTAATGATGGTTATCTCTTCCACGAAAAAGGATTATGTGTTACTTGATCATTTATATAGCAAGTAATGGAAAAGATGCATTGGCCACTATGTATGGAAATATAGGAGTCATTGCTACTTCACAAGTGATAAAAAGAGAATTTAATGAGCCAACTATGAGACAAGATATTGCAAGGTTTGTTGTAAAATATATCACTTGTTAAAAACGTTATTGAAAAAAAGCTACTGGTTTATTCATAAGATAGTAAGCCCCAAAAAGATGAGAGTACAAAACTTGGCCCACTCTGGAAAACAACCTATGGCCTACACTGCTCTGCAGCAAAATATAACCTTCAAGTCTTATAACTGAGAGAAAAATTGATATCACACAAGGAACTTCCCAATGGATCTTTAACCCATTAGATGGTACTCGTATTATCCAGTGAGGTCTCTAGTCCAAGGTCTCCAATCCAACTACCTAGCTCTACCTATCTTATTAACCAGCACAAAAAGAAATCCAACTTCCTATTTCTAGCCCTCGTCTAAACACTATCTTATTCCTTAGCCCCCAAATCACTATGAAAACCAAATCCCTTAAGTAGGGCTATATTGAGGCCAACATCAAGGTGTAGCCCTATGAGTCCCCTAAAATGATCTCTCTCCACTTGGAGGAACATGAGAAGGCTAGCATACACTCTAACCTTCTCAGCCCTCCTTCTAGGCATCTTCAAGTACACCGCGTGACCAAGCAACTCCAAAAGAGATGATGTGGAGTTTCAATTGACACTCCACACATGGGGCACAACAGATTAACCTTGAACCTTTTAGTTAGGTGCCCTCAACTAGGGAGCCAATTATGAATAGCCTTCCAAAGTAGGTATTTGGCCTTTCCCAAGTGACAAGACCTTCCAAATCAAAGGAACATGTCTTTCCACTAGGATGATCCCCTTCTCAAACTCCACTTTGCATTCAATGTGGGCACCAATGAGCCCTAAGTATGTAGATGCCAATAAATAATTTTGGCCATGGGCTTTCTCAACAACACCTTACCTTCCACTAGCCAATGATTCTTTCTTCAATTTGGGGAAACCATGTAGTTTGTTGACCAACCTTTTGGAATACATCCTAACACCAATAGGTCCATCTCCCTCATATAGAGACAAGTTCCTTAGCATATTTTCAACAACATTAGCACAATGTGTCTTCCTAAAATACCATACCGACCCTAGATCGATAGTGGTTATTGCTGCTAGACAATACATGTTGAATGTGTTAGAATTATTGATATATTAGGCAGTGACCAATGTAATGACAATAAGTGGGCTAGGGACACTTTTCCCTCATTTGGAGGTTTTCCCCCTTAACCACAATTAGTTCACTAACTACGATTAGTGAAGGATAAGGTTTGTCACTTAGACAAAACCTTATCCCCCTTTGTATTTTCTTACACTGTTCAATTGCATACTCGGTGTTTAGCTCTCACACTCTCTTGCTTCCTGCTCTCTCTCTCTCTCTCTCCATTTACATCATTTGGTATCAAAGCAGCTAGAGCTGCCGAACCTGCTCTCACCCACAAGATTTAGCTCAAGCATGAGAAGCTACCTACCTGCAAATCATTTCGTACAGCCATAGTTGGCTATTTCGTACAGTGCAATCGTCCATTCACCTAGCGCCGCTCCAATCTTACTGCATTTTGTTCTAGTACCAATCTACTCCCGTTTGTACTAGCACCGTCGTCCGTACTACAAAGTAGCATTGTCACCATCATACACTACTCCTGTGAGTAGTTCGTGTTGGAAAAGAGCAAGCTGAGCAAAATGGAGACAAGAAGATGGACACAAATGAAGAACTATCTCATAGAATGAAGAGAAATGAGGGCCATATGTAGGCTACCTCTACATCCACACTGACATCATAGATGACCTCATACCAAAGGCCGCCAAGCTCCTAGAATCTCTCCCCTATCCTCTAGAAGCATCTAGCTCCACCTAACACACCTAACTACCCCTCTAGCACACACATAGGATCACAAGTGTGCCTATGGAGAGGTAGGACATTGACAAACCCCAACAAACCCCCCCTCAAGGGACTGCCTCATGCTAAGTCAAGGATATAGCTTGGACAAGGTGTCACATGCCATCTCATGGTGGTCATGGATCTATTAATGGCTAGGATCTCAAGCTAGCAAGGGTTCCCATGGGTGTAAGGTATACAGAGTGGGGAACACAACCCCCCCAATGGTTATCTCCCTTGCATGTACAAACAAAATGTCTGCAAGAGGTACCATGAGGGCAAAAAACGAAACCCCTCCTAATGGTTATCTCCCCTACATGTACAAACACAAGTCTGCAGGAGGTACCAAGGGGACAACACATACTCACATGGTCTACATCATAGGTGACTAGAGGTGAGGACAAAGAACTCACAATTTATTACAATCATTTTGGAGGACTATCCAGGCAGAGTACCTTGACAACTAGGGGAGATACAAGTGGAGCTCAAAAAACATACTCATCATCTCCTGGATGATGTGGGCTTGATAAGAAGCGTCTTCTTGTAGCAAAGCAAAATATCCATGTAAAGGCAAGGTCTTACCACATGGGTAGCTTTACTAGCAAGCCAAGCTGTTATGATGACAGTTTTCAGAAGCCACTTATGTCTACTAGCAAGCCAAGCTAATATGATGAGAGTTTTGAGAAGCTGAAGATCATGGTTTGGATTGTTGTCGTCTCCAAAGATCGAGTTTTTTCCATCTTCCCTCTTGGCACATGATAGTACTAATCTCGACTTCCCTTCCGCAAGTATACCCACTCCTGAATTTGTATCAGGACCAGAGAAGCCACCCATCACCGGTGCTAGCGGCGATCCTGTCAGCAACCCATCTGCCCCAAACTGAGGGCCTCCTCTAGCATAATCGAATAACGTAGCTCCGCTGCCTCCCACTTTTTTCAACATCACTGGGTCCAATCCATCGTTGACAGCCCAATAGAAAAGGAATGCCTCAAATGTGTCATAGTAGTCGTTTGTACTTCTGTAACCCTCTGGATTAAAGGCTCCAAACCTGACTCCCTTCTTAGTGATGCCCACGATCACGCAAAGACCCTTAAAGTCACATTTCTAGTGAAATGTTGTGGCACTGAAGCCATCGACAGATGCCTTGTAGCAGCATTTCACTTCTCGATCGGCTAAGAAAGTGTCTGCTAGGAGAGCATCGGGAAATGGAACAGCGAAGCTTGAGGGAGTTGGTCTTGTGGTTGCTGCTGCTGCTTTTTACTGAAGAGGCCTTCGAAAAGGCAAGAAGGAGGAGGAGGAGGAAGAGGAGGGGGGAGACACCATAGCTGAGGGTCGCGAGGTCTGATGAGCAAAAGACGATGCAAAGAGTGAGAGTGAGCAACAGGAGAGAGGAGAAGATGATGATGAGGTGGTGGGATCAGGCTCAAGGAGGCTAGTACTACTCTAATACCATGTTGGAAAAGAGCAAGCTGAGCAAAATGGAGACAAGAAGATGGACACAAATGAAGAGCTGTCTCATAGAATGAAGAGAAATGAGGGCCATATGTAGGCTACCTCTACATCCACATTGACATCATATATGACCTCATACCAAAGGCCACCAAGCTCCTAGAATCTCTCCCCTATCCTCTAGAAGCATCTAGCTCCACCTAACACACCTAACTGCCCCTCTAGCACACACATAGGATCACAAGTGTGCCTATGGAGAGGTAGGATATTTGACAAACCCCAACAGTTCGTACACTGCAGTATAGTGCCGTACGTGCGTTGTCTTTTCTGAAGAGTGTTGTTTGGTACAGTCTTGCACCATACCACCCGCTCCTCTTATGCAGCTCTCTCATACAATCGTATAGACATACGGTGGTCTTACGCCCTACCACCTGCTCCTGTTATCTGTACAACTCTATCATACAATGGTACGGACACTTCTGTTAGTAGTCCATACAGTTGAGCAGAGCCGTCCGTACACAGCCACGAAGGCATACGTACACAATGCATCAACCATCCGTACAGCTCTTTGTACACTCTAGTATTGCTTTCGTACTATTCCAGCCACACTTTTGCTCTCGTGCTCCTTTCAATTTGTAGCTCTGTGCCATTTGCAGGTTACTCTTGCAGGTGATAGCCACAAAGTGCATTTTGGGCTTTTTTGTTTGCGTATGCACATAGGTGCATTTTGCAGGGAGCCATTATTTGGCTGTGGATTCAAGCAGGTGCATTTTGGGATTATGGGTGTGCTCATTTGCACACATTGGCAGTAGAATTTGGTTCTTTTGCAGATAAATTGCAAATTGGGGCTTTCAATCAATTTGGCCCTTTTAGAGTTACAATTTCTTGCAAAAATTTGGGCTTTTTTGCTTTACAATGCCATTTCTTACATTTTTGGGGCTTTCAAACAATTTGCCCTCTTTTGGATGCAATTTCTTGAAGAAATTGGGGCTTTGGCATTCTGATGCAATTTGGCAGTGTACAAGCATTTTGGGACTGTTGCAGGCAACAATTTTGGACTCATTTTGAGTGACATTGTAGACATTGGCAAGTTTTGCAGCGTTTTTTTAGCAGATTGAGAGCATTTGCAAGATAATTGAAGTGCATTTTGAGCCTTTGATAGGCTGTGACAATATTTGTCATTGTGGGCATATTTTCTTTGTAGATTTTACTTGTGCATTTTACATCCTAGGAAGGGATTTTACTTGGTCAGTTTGCTATATTTTTTGAGATTATCTGTGAAAATAGCTTAGAACAAACCCAATGAGGTGTTCGAAGTTCTCACATAGGAGGATAAGTTGGATGGCACCAACTACTCCTTGTGGAGTTTCATGGTTCGCAATATCTTGGTTGGCAAACATCTTTGGGATTATGTCAATGGAGATGCAGCAAGACACTAGATACAGCGGCTACACCTGTCACTCCCATAGCTGGAGGTAGGGGTAGAGGTGCAAATGCAACACAGGTAGTTTGAGCAGCCACTCCAGGAGCTCCTATAGCAAAGCAAAAAAGATGGGACTCTAGAGATGCACAAGCTCTTTCAATAATTTCTCTTTCTATCAAGATGTTCATTATACCTCATACTCGATCAAGCAAGACATCTATGGCACGTTGGGAGATACTAGAGGGTATGCTTGTAGCAAGAAATGATGCCGGGGTTTCCTTTCTGAAGCAAGAGCTTTCCCATATGCATATGGATGAGGGAGATTCCTTGAATTCTCACCTCACAAAGCTTCAAGACTTGAGGGAACAATTGCTGAATATTGATGAATTTAGAGATGATCACCACCACTCTGAACTCTCTTATTGAGTGCTATCTTGGTTTCCATACCTCGCTGAAGTTGTCATTGAGGGGGGGCAGCAATCCTCTCTCTTTTCACGAGTTGGTAGGACTTTTATTGCAAGAGGAGCAGACTCGCAATAGAAATATGGCAACCTAGGTTGGGGAGCATGCCATGCTCTCCAAGTTCAAACCAAAGGGTAAAGGGCAACAAAAGCCACATGCCAATCAACCCACACATCAGCATAAAGCTAATTCTGGACAGCCTTCTTATAAGGCAAAGGGTAATGCAAATAAGTAGAAAAAGAAGGGCATTTTTCATTATTGCAAGAAGCCAAGTCATTATATTGGAGAATGCAAGAAGCTCATAGCCAAAGAGAAAAAAAGGGACTTAGGTCACATTCTCATGATGGGGAAGATGTTGCAGCCAACTTTGTGGAAGAGCACTATGCCTTTCTGTCTTGCATTTCAAATTTTTTTGTGGGGGTAGTGCAGATGCTACAGGTGATGACCCATATGCTTTCTTGACTTGCAGTTATGATCCTTCAAAGGATGCATGCTCTCTTAGTGTCAATGAGACACTTCATACTTGGTATTTTGATAGTGGTGCTTCAAAGCACATCACTTCCAAGAAGAGTCTCTTTGTATCTCTGCATCCTCCACCCACCAAAAAGAAGGTGACTTGTGTGAATAATTTATTCAATGTGTGGAGTGGGAGACATTATTCTCACATCCACTGATGGCACAAATTTTAGAATTTTAGATGTTCTCTATGTGCCAGGCATAAAGAAGAATTTGCTTTCAGTGTCCTCACTCGATAGAGGAGGATTTTAGGTTGTTTTTTATGATGACAAGTGCACAATCAGAGAGACAAAGAGAATGACTATGCTTTGATGTTGTCTGGCACTTTGTATCGGGGTATTTTTCAACTTGATCTATATGAAAAAAGGTTCGATCTTGCATTATTAGGTAGCACGCCCACTGTTGCGATGGAGAATGCAGAGTTATGGCATGCTCGGTATGGGCACATGAGCTATGGCAGCTTAATGATGCTTTAGAGGCATGATATGGTTGATGCATTGCCTCGCCTCCTCCTCATGCATGTGAACATTGCATCCTTGGCAAGATGCATAGACTTCCCTTCAAGAAGGATGGTGCAGTGAAAGCTACACGGAAATTACAGCTTATTCACAGTGATGTCTGCGGTCCCATGAGGACACCTGCTTTTGGGGGTTATCTCTATTTTGCTACATTGATAGATGACCACCAACTACACTTTGGTCTATGGTCTCATGGCAAAATCAAAAGTCTTTATGCATTTCAAACACTTTGTGGCTATGGTTGAGAATGAGATAGGACTCAAGGTGCAGACACTTTGCACAGATTGAGGGGGAGAGTATATGTCTCATGAATTTGAGGCATTTTTGAAGGAGAAAGGCATCATGCATTAGCTTACAATGAGGCTTACACCTCAACAGAATGGCAAAGCTGAGTGAAAGAATTGCACTGCCATGGAGATGGATAGATGCATGCTCACAAGTAAGAAGTTGCCTCACAGGTTTTGGCTTGAAGACCTCATGTGTGCTAACTATATTTTGAACGGGCTCCTACAAAGGCTTTAAAGATAATCACTCCCTATGAGGCATGGCATGGGAGAAAGCCTTCAATGGAACATTTCAGAGTTTTGGTTGTGTTGCATATGCCCACATGCCTATGGAGTTTAGACACAAGTTGTCAAATAAGGCACTCAAATGCATTTTTGTGGGATATAGTTCACAAAGCAAAGGCTATCATCTCTATAATCCTGCTACATGCAAGATTTTTGTTAGTAGAGATGTTATATTCTCTGAAAATTTAGCACATACACATGTTGAATTTCAGATTCCAGCTTCTTCAGATGATGTGTTTGAGGGGATGTTTCCTATAGCAGTTGGTTCCCTCACTGAAACTTAGAATTTACATCAACCTCCTCCAGATCCACATGCCTGGATTCAACCACCGGCTGATTTAGTACCACCTCAGGGTGTGTATGAAGTTGTCAGGCAAGAGATTCAAGAGATACATGCAGCTAAAACAGTCCCAAATGGGTTGCTTCAGACTCTCAGGGAGAGTAGGCTTGAGGCTCCATTGCCTGGCATGACTCGTAGTGCAGTAAGGCATGCAGGGGGGGCTCTTTCAGTTGAGATAGCTTATGCAGGGACTCTTCTTGATGAAAAGGAGCCTGAATCTTTCAAAAAGGCAAAGGATAATGTGCATTGGATGCAAGCCATGCACAATGAGTTGTAGTCCATAGAGAAAAATCACGCTTGGACTGTTGTGGATGGATTTTTGCCACCAGGTAAGCATGCCATCAATACAAAATGGGTTTTCAAGGTCAAACGAAACCCCCATGGGTCCATTGAAAGGTACAAAGCAAGGCTCGTTGCCAAAGGATATGCTCAGCAAAAGGGCATTGATTATGAGGAGACATTTGCTCCTACATCCAGGATGACAACCATCAGAACTGTTATTGGCATGGCTGCACATGTGGATTGGAAAGTCCATTAGTTGGACATAAAAACAACATTTTTAAATGGAGACTTGTTGGAAGAGGTGTATGTGAAACCACCTTCAAGCTTTGCATTATTAGATGATGCACATAAGGTATGCAAGCTGAATAAAGCTTTATATGGGTTGAAATAGGCTCCTCGTGCTTGGTATGCAAAGATAGATGCCTTTTTGTCCAGTAAGGGTTTCAACAATAGTCTAGCTAAAAGCACCCTCTACATCAAGAAGGATGGGGGGAAATCTCGGTCATCATTCTTTATGTAGATGACCTACTACTCATAGCGCCAAATGGTGATAAAATTACAGATTTCAAGGTTGAATTGAAAGCCACTTTTGACATGTCAGATTTGGGCATGTTACATTATTATTTGGGGATCCAATTCATTCAAAAGAGACGTGGTATCATTAGGTCTCAATCCAAGTATGTTCAAAAACTCTTGGATAGATTCAATATGTAAGATTGCAAGCCTATAGCTACTCCCATGGAGCCAGGGCTAAGGCTTGGCTAAGGCTTACAATGTATGATGCATGAGAATCTGTAGATGCCACACTCTATAGTTAGGCAGTTGGATGTCTCATATATCTGTGCAATATATGGCCTGATATTCAGTTTGCATTATCTCAGGTGAGCAGGTATATCCATAGCCCAAAAACAACACATTGGTAGGATATAAACCATTACTTTCCAGGCACAAAGTCTTATGGCTTGATTTTTACCAGGGGGGTTGACTTGCGGATGCATGCTTATAGTGATTTAGATTGGGTTGGAGACTATGACACTAGGCAGTCCACAAGTGGTAATTGTTTCTTTTTGGGCAAAGCTTGCATTTCTTGGTTGAGCAAGAAGCAATCTACTGTGGCTACTTCCTCATGTGAAGCTGAGCACAGGGCAGCTTTCACAGTGACAGTTGAATGTGTTTGACTACATCGTTTGCTTGCTGATCTTCATCTTTCATTGGAGGGTCCTTCTCCGATTCTCACTAATAGTCAAAGTGCTATAGTAGTGGCGAAGAATCCTGTGTTTCATGCTCGCACAAAGCACATTGAGGTTCATTATCACTATGTCAGAGAGAAGTTGCATGTAGGAGAGATCAGTATGATCTATGTGTCAACACATGACAATGTTGCAGACATCTTCACCAAAGCACTTCCACCTGAGAAGTTTGAGGCATTTCCCAGTGCCTGAACTTATCTCCTTTTGGTGATTGATCATTTCCTTGTACATGACATTGGCACTACAGGGGGGTGTTAGAATTATTGATATATTCTAGGTAGTGACCAATGTAATAACAATAAGTGGGTTAGGGGCACTTTTCCCTCATTTGGAGGTTTTTTCCTCTAACCACAATTAGTTCACTAACTACGGTTAGTGAAGGATAAGGTTTGTCACTTAGACAAAACCTTATCCCCCTTTATATTTTCTTTCACTCTTCAATTGCATACTCGGTATTCAGCTCTCACACTTTCTTGCTTCCTGCTCTCTCTCTCTCCATTTACATTAGAATGGACAAGACTTTGGCATTCTATCTTGCAGTAGCAGTGCAGTCCATCTTGTGTCAGACTTTTGACATGATAGATTTTGGGCCTCTTACACTACTGTCTTAGCATTAAATTTTGGCAAACCCAAGGGGGGATCTCTATGTTATAGACAAAATATTCAAAGGGGTTGTTGCAAAAATTTAAGATGGAGAATTGTAAGCCTGTGGCCACTCCATTGGAAAAGGGAATCAAGTTGAGTAAGCATGATACAAAATATTCAAAGGGGTTGTTGAAAAAATTTAAGATGGAGAGCTGTAAGCCTGTGGCCACTCCATTGGAAAAGGGAATCAAGTTGAGTAAGCATGATATTGAAATATTTGATGGCACATTGTACAGGCAATTTGTTGGTAGTTTGATCTACTTATGGTCCATGTAGCTAGACATTGCCTATGCCATAGGGGTTCTTAGCTAGTTCCTGCATTGTCCCACACTCACACATTCAAATGCAATGAAGAGGGTTCTCGATGTACATGGTACACTTTGTTATGGGTTGCATTCTGCTCCAGATGGTGACATTTCTTTGAGTGGTTTCACCGACTCAGATTGGTCAGGGAACATCGATGATCGTAGGCCCTTTTTTGGCTACTGCTTCTCATTGGGCTCAGCTTGCATCTCATGGCTTACTAAGAAGCAAGCTGTGTGTCTCTCTCCGCAGTGAAGTAGAATACATAGTTGCAAATTCAGCCACTATGGAATGTATGTGGTTAAGGAATTTTCTGCATGACTTGCATCATGCTTAGGATGGTGACGCAATTTCGATCTTCTATGACAGCCAGAGTTGCATTGCTATTGGGAACAATCCTATATTTCATGCTCGCATGAAACACATTGAAAACCACTATCATTATGTGCTAGATTGTATCACAGATGGCTTGATTGATCTCACATATTGTTCCACTGAGGACAATGTGGCAGATATCTTCACTAAAAGCCTGTCAGCACCTCTCTTCGCATGACATCGACATGGCTTAGGGATATGAGACATTCAAATAATGTAAAGGGGGGTATGGTACTTTAGGTAATGTAGGTGCCTTTGGGATCATTCCAGAGCATTTCAATCATATCATTGAGGGGGGATTTATGGAGATATATACAATGATATGGTGGTGTAGGATAGACATGGACTTAGTCTAGTTTAGAGTTTTTGTGTGCTTTAGTACTTGGACTATATATACCAAATAATTGTACTTCATTTGGTTGAACATTTCACTTGGAGTTCACTTGTGTTCACTCCTTGTTCTCTTGTGTTCACAACTCTTGTCCATTCTTGTTTACTATACAAAGAGCTATGGAGGATGGAAGCAAAGGAAACAACTAGAAAGTATGAAAGACATAATGAAAGAGCATGAACCAAAAGAAAGTACTCACATGTAGACCAAATTGCTTGTAGGCTTGATTCGATTGAATGATTTGACAAGTGACAAATACCAGCCTTTATAAGATGATAGACATACACACTAGAGTGCACAAATGTATATGGGATGGCTCACAATATGACACGTGGCACTCACACATAAGAATCCACTAGAACTCCTAGTAGAATAACACTAAAACACACTCAACTTGACTTCATGTTCTAACACTCCCCCATGAAGGAAAGGTGAGGGACTATTGGAATGGAATTAAGAACAGAACATGACAATGATGGAGTACTAATGCACCCCATGTAACTCAAAGAGGCTAAAGTTTGAGCGTGTTCAAAGGTTGATCCAAGCACTCTCATGGCTTGAGACTCAACATGACTTAGAGGCTCACGTCTCAGCATGGCTACATGACCAGCTCATAGGTTTAGGAATACACCAACATCCTAGGACTCGGCCAGGCCTCATAAAGAGACCATCTCAAAGCCAATACATGGCTCCCACAGTACATCCCCCTCTTTGCTCCAAAACAAGGTGACATTGAGCCACACACCATAGATAACAAAACACAATTTTAGGAGGACTATCCAAGGATGAGAACCTTTATTGACTCCATATAAAATAGAAATTATTTCATTCATTTTATGCATAGCAAGGGTAGAGAACCCATAAAACATCCCCAAGTAGCTGCCTACACAAATGTGCACATCTCCCAGTTGATGAAGTTCATGGCAAGGATGCCCTTGAAGATATGTCAATGTCGGCCATGGGAGCAGCTACCAAGGGCTATTACTCCATGACTCTCTAAATGGCGGGTGGAGAGTCACCAAAGTCAGACTAGATCCTCAAATGTGAGAGATTATGCTTTAGAAAGGTCTTAATATTAATATGGATTAGTGTTAGTGTCTCATCCTTTACACTAAACTGGTAGAAGTAAAAATAGGGTTTAGGGTTTTTCACCAAAATTAGAGTTTTCAAAAATTTATGGTTGTAGGGAAGTGTCCTAGCAACACTCAGGAGCCCTCTAATCATGAAATTCCCAAAAAGTATTAAGTATCCATGGTGAAGTTTCAAAACTCAACTTTTAGGTCAAAAAATACAATTTTGACTATTTTTCTCAGATTTCAACACTGGATTTGTTGTTCAGAGTGTCATCTAGTAGCAATAGAGGTGGGCAACTAAATTTGCTATTCAGAGTGCCATCTAGTAGTAGCAATAGAAGTGGGCGACTATAGCAATAAGGGAGGCAACTAAAAAACGACCTCAACCAAACCCTAAATCATCAAAAACAGTGGAGCGACTAGTAGAGAGGCTACAAAACTACATATTTGAGTTGTTGAATAGCTAGAAAGTGGCTCTACAATAGTCGCCCAGCAAGTAGGAGCTACTTGAAGCTGATTTTTGATGATTGAGTGCCTCCAGAATTCCTCGAAATGCAGCAACATACCACAAACTTGTTGAAAAAGGGGTCTAGAGTAGTCGCCCTAGATGGAACAATAGCTTAGAGTGAAGTTTTCGTGATGAAGAGCTCCAAGACCAGTAGCTTCACCAATGGCCAACTCCAAGCTTGAATTTATTGAAGAAGAGTAGCTCATAGAGAGGCTAAGGGTGAGAAGGGGGCTATCTTCCAAGAGGCAAGAGGGAGAGTAGCTCCTCTTTCTTGGCCTCCCTCACCTCAATCCCTTGGAAGAGTAGGAGGGTAAAGGAAGGAGGAAGGATGGCTCTGGTACCACATGAAGGAACATAGTGGAGTAGGGAGAGGAGGTAGGGTAGGAAGGGAAGAGAGCTATGGAGGATGGAAGCAAAGGAAACAACTAGAAAGTATGAAAGACATAATGAAAGAGCATGAACTAAAAGAAAGTACTTACATGTAGACCAAACTGCTTGTAGGATTGATTAGATTTAATGATTTGACAAGTGACAAGTACAAGCCTTTATAGGATAGGCATACACACTAGAGTGCACAAATGTATTTGGGATGGCTTCCAATATGGCATGTAGCACTCACACATAAGACTCTACTAGAACTCCTGGTAGAACACACTAAAACACAGTCAACTTGACTTCATGTCCTAACACAAAAAACAAGCTGTATTCTAATAGATTCAAGTGTAATAGCAAAGTTTCACTTGTTTATACCACGAATGGGCTGAGCTCGGTCAAAAATAGGCTAATAATGTACTTGCAGTCAATAAGTACAAACGTGGCTTTTATAGTGAAGCCAAAATAGAACTAACTGTACTAACTAGACTATCTAATATAGTACTTATTATCCTAAAAAATCATACCTTTGTACATACTCCTGCAATTGGGTATTTTGATCCCTCTCGTCAGATGCTTGACAATATAATTATCAATTGCATTAAAAATACACCTTTGATGATGTCTAAAAATACTAGAGAGAGAATAGCACTTATAGATACATGAAGCATTCTTTTTTTGCCCCATAAAAGAGACTTTTATTAAGTATGAAAAACCCTGCATGAGCAAGCTTGTTGCGGAAATACATCATGCTGGGCATGAGAAAAAAAAACAATCCAAAGGAGTAAATAAAGACTCAAAATGAGCTGCCAGAGAAACTAAGGTTGAGGCTGAAAATGCCACCTCAACCCTGATGTAGTCTTCCAGAAAAAGGGTGAGCCCCTCCACTCCATAAGGAAAGTAACCCTTTTGGCAGAGGCTGCCCGGGAGGACCCCTGCATGCTCACCCAACTGGCCATCAAAGTATGAATACTGTAAGTCCAAATACATAAAGCATTCTCACAAATTGGGTAAGCCTTTCTTGATTATACTCGCAAATATTCTAATTGAAATAATTTTTGCATTACCATCAATTTTAGCTATATTTATATATAGACTTTCATATGATGAACTAATTTCAATTTCCTACTCTCTATCCTTATAGACACTAGGACCCTATCAAAGCTTTGAGTATTTTGACATGTAATAAACTGCAATATATCTTTGTATTTTTCACATCCCTCTCTTGATTTACTCATTATATCCTCTTCCTAAGGTACTTAACAATCCCAAGTTTTGATTTCACCCATTCATTGAGTGCTTTTCATGTCCTTATAAGTCATGTATCCTTAATGCACATGTAGTTACTGTGGCATTCTTTTATGGATGAAATCCTATTGCTCTTTGAATTCGACTCTCATATGGTACTAACATCAATTGAACTAAGCTTCAATTAACGATTTCTCACCTAGAATACCTTTATTGAGTAGCAAAATTTACAAGAGTGCATATATTATAGTTCTAACTTGCAATAGCGTTTATACTTCTTTGATCTATGTGCATATCTTTGTTTGACATGGCTCTTGTGGATTTTTGTGCAAACTATTTTTCTACTTGTTGATTGCATATGGATACCTTCATAATAATTAGTTTAAAACTTCGTCTTAGCTCCTCAACATTTTGCACATATATGTTTCTCTTTTAGCTAAGCTTGCACCTCATACAAAATAATTTAATTTTCATACCATCAAAGTATGCCAATTATATTATTATTTGTAAAGTTGTTTGGTAGTAAAGCTAAATGCATTTTATACTATTGTACTTTACAACACCTTAGATTCTTGCTTTGTGATGGCTCATTGATTTGAACAGTTCAGGTGAAGGCTCCTCGAATTTTAATTCATGGAACTCCACCCATAGTTCTATTTTCATGAAATAATAAACACAACATTAATATTACATGTATTCAAAAGACAAAGAAGCAACTTCATAATCTTCAAAGAATCTATTTATGAAATCTATATTTCTAAAATCCAGAGTTTAGTGTCTTAGCCCTGAAGTTGTATCATAGAATTTTAAATTTGATTCTAACTAAAACTTTTTCATAAGTGATTTTCCTTATTTGCAATCCTTATCTATCCATCTCATGATAATTCACTAAGAATTTTGTTTACTTCTCAAATAACAAGCTTACACTACCTTGTCCATAGCACTGTCTAGAGGAAAGATCGGCCACCTTTATTTGATTGGTTGCTACCTTCAAGGGAGTCAAGAGATGATTTTTACCATGAAGATGATTCAAATACAATTATGAGAAGTACATATTTTCACTTTGAAAGATTTTGAGCCAAAAGTATATACATCATGACATATAGCATGACACTCTTCTAAAGTCCCAATCAACGAACAAACATTGAAGTGAAGACCTCGTGCCCATGTTCCTTTTTCTACTTTGGTAACAAAAATGTAACGTTTGGATGTAGAGACTAATAACATGCTAAATCCCCTACTCTTGTACGCTACTACCCCCTCACCCACCTCCCCCCTTCACAACCTTCTTGCATTGCCCTACTAGATGACATGCAATTACAAGCTTGATCTTTTAGTTTCTTAGGGCCTATTCCCACAATTAGTTAAAAAGGATAATTAAGGATTTTAATGGGAGTGGGATTCAAGGGGAAATCTCTTAACGACATGTTAAAGAAGCATGGAAATTGAACCTCCAAAAATAGGTACCTTAAGGAACTTTTGTCAAGGGAAACAAGTTGGCTACTTTAATAGAGTCTTTTTAAACATATTTTTGAAAGACCCATAGAAACTATGCAATATGGGTACTCATTTGAAAGCCTTTGAAAAGAATCCATTTTAATTGTATGCTCAAATAATGGACATCACAATGTAAAGATATATCATTTTATGCAAAAAAAGATCCAAATTTTCTTGTTAAGATAACTTTATGCTGCATAGAAGAATGGGTACCAATGGGAAGGGAATTGTGTTGTTATGAGTAACTTTAAAATAACTGAAATCGTTATGTTAAATTACTAAGACAACATAATGGTAAGTAGGAAAAGGCCCTTGGTACATGAATGACAGAGGAATCTACTTTGTAACACTTCTCATAAGCAAAAAAAAACTTATGAAGTGGAGATAAACGAGATTCTTATGGAGACAACAATGATGCTTAGAAAAGAAAAAATAAACATCTACATAACCTACCGAGCAAGGTTGTGCTAACCTTTGTGTTAGTAAGGAAAAAAGACTTGAAGACAACTATAATGAATTGGTCCCAAAATGCATTCGTTTATGTTTTCATTACAATAAATTTAGCGTTCATGAGGGTGGCTGATTGTAGTAAATTTCTCTTTTGGGATTTGTATAGTCCCTACCATGAAACTTTTTATGAGACGACATGTTAGTCGAGTTTATACTCCAAACCACAAGCTAGATGAGACATTTGCAATGTATCCTAAACTTAGCCTTTCCACCCTTATGTCTCTCTTCCATATCATCATTGGGCATGAGGATTAGTTGTATTGGTTTCAAGAGAGATTAAGGGATCATCAATACTTTCTTGCCTAAAATTGTGCATAGAGGGTGCATCAATTAAGTGCAACAAATTATAGAAAGGGTTTATGCTCCTTGCAATGAATGAAGTAGAATCCCAAACATGGACGTCCACCGGTTCAATAGATAAATGCTGCCACACCTTTGGATTGGGTTCTTGCAAGTGGCATGCATTATTCTCGGTCTACTTGTCTTGGGGCCTTTACAAGATAAGGGATCCCAATCCAAATTATAGGATTACGAGGATCAGATAGGAATGCCTTGGCCTTTGATGTTCATTATGGGGGTAGAGTGTCCAAGCCTATGGACGATATTCTTTTGCATATTTCATTTCAATCTATCAGGGTTGTAGGTCATGGGGAGTAGTGTTTTTTGGCTTGATGTGCTGTCTAGACCCTAACCCAAATCACATTCCCTTGGGCTCATGGAGAATGTGAATTTATGGAGGTGTGCGGATAAAGTATTTACAGTGGGACCTTGAGGAGTGGGAATGGATTGATGCAGGGCATCGAAAGACGAGCTTCCCCTTCTCAATAAGGCAAAAAAGTTTTGTTGGAAGTCCACCAATGCTCCTCATTCGGAGAATTTTTAGATTTTTGTTGAATTGCAAAAATCCTTTTGGAGAGTCTCTAGAATCACTCAAAATAGAAAATTCACTCTATTCTTTTGGCATTGTCTTCATGTGGAGGGATTGCAGTGAACAAGTGGAGTTTTGTGTTCGGGCTGATTCTACTTTAATTCATTGCCTTTCTGCTCAGGAGTTGATTTAGCATTGCTTATGAAACTAGAGACAAGTAAGGACAATTTGGAAGGGGATTTGCTAGCTTATTGAGAACTATATGCCTCCTCATTTATTCATGACCTGGGCTTGGTAGCTTGGCTTTCTCTTTTGGGGCCTTGGGTGTTCTATGAGATACATGACTCTTCTTGGGCTCTTTTGGTTCGTTGATGAGTTTGGTTGAGTCATTCTCTCTAGATGAGGTTGGATGGTTCTCCTTATAGACCCCTATATGCCTCTATGGACACTTCATGGGAGGTTATATCTAGTGGTTTGTGAGTGTTTCTTTTATGATACATTTTGGATTCTTTCTTTGGACATTCTTATTCAATTATCGGTTGTCATATAGTGTGGTTTGCAAGTACACCTTTTTAAATACAATTTGAGTTCTCTCTTTGGACGTTCCTATTCAGCTATCAGTTCTTATAAAGGGCCAAACCAAAAAGGTAGAATAGATCTAGGATGGTTTCCCAAAAACAACTTGCAATTAACAAACACAATCATTGCAATAACCACCTACATCCAAAAGGAAACGATGAAGAAGTGACCCTAAATAAAAAACAAAGAAGAACAAAAGATAGAAAACAACAAAGAAAACAAAAGGTGCAAAGAGGTATCTAATCTCTGACTCATTAAACACTCATCACAAGACAACGTACATCAACTGATGCAATTAACTACCACAATCATTGCAATCACCATCTACATCCAAAAAGAAACGATGATAGCAATGACCCTAAATGCATATTGTAAGCCTCACCATTGACAAACTTATTCTTATCTCCTGATTAAATTCCTCGCTAAACCCCGAAGAATCCAGCAACAAAATTTTCATTGTCTTTGACTCACTACAGTTAAGCACATCAAGTGAAAAATAAGCAATATATAATCAACCTTGATGAGGACACATAATATTCAATGGATGCAGTTCAATCATACGTCCTCTCAAAAGAAACAGAATTGATAATAATGCAATTGTGCAGGATACCTTGCAACCAGAGTGATCATCCTCACCAATCTCAATAGAGCAAAAAGCATCTTATTCCCATGACATTCAGCTCCCCTATCAATGAATTGACACTGGTTTTGGACATGGAAGAGCACAAAAAACCGATGAATAGGAGCTAGACAAGAACATAAAAAATAATATGTTAGAGCTTACCTCTATCCAATTCAATGGGACATTTAAATTTCTTCCCATCAATTAACCAATCGTGCCACAAAATAATAGAGTTGCTCCTTGGAGCATCCAACGTGTTCAAAGTCCAACCTTTGGGCCTTTGACCAAGAAAAATATTGGATACAGTATTAGGACACACTGGTAGAATTCTACAATGAATGTGATATCAAGCTTGCCCTTAGATAGGTAGAGATCCTTCAAGCATAAACTCATCATGGCCTTTTAAGGATACAAACATTTTAGCTCTCACTTGATTGACTCAAGTGATCATGTAAAGGATGCAATGCATTCAAGCAAATACATACAATTGTAGCGGAACATACGAAGAAGACAATATACGAAGAAGACAATCGAAAGTAGTGCCATATATAGAAAATGAGAAATGAATCAAGTAACGATTGCTTTGGACATTTGACAATAGAATTCAATAGAAATCAATCACAAATACAATTACTAAAAGAGGAAAATTCTAAAAACATTTCTCGTCAAAGTATCAACCAATAAAAACCCTTCTCAATCATATAGTATGTACCAGTTCCATGCTAACACCTGACAAAAATCCTACAAGGCCATGATAAAAAGGATAGATGTAAAACACTTCAATTCCAAATGCCTTCATTACCCAAGGACAGGTGACCAAATTTGGGTGGGGGAGTCTTTTGACATGCAAAATGAGAACTCCTATCATCAGAGCTGCATGTGCGTTGAGTAAAGTAAACTCCACCTTACTGCATCATGATACTTTTCATATTTTCAAATTTTATGCTCTAGAGTGAGAAGTCTAGATTAAGCAAGAGAATGGACAAGGGTTTACTAAATTGCCAAACCTTTGCAAGACAATCTCATCGAAACTCCAAATTGACTTTTGTCTATTGGAGGATCCATTTCGCATAAGATCTTGGATTCCAAGATTTCTTTGAGGCTAGAGAGAATACTCGTATGTAAATAGCCCATAATACAAAACACTCTACATTGTTTGTGTAGTGTGTTCACTCCACTCTTGTATTTTTGTGCATTTATAATCCCCACTCTTGAACCTTGTAATACCCCCTCCCCTACCCTCACTTCTCAATCTCTTCAATCTCAAATCTACTTTAACCAATTCTACTTCCATAACCTCTTCTTCTACTCTTGAGCTACTCTTTCAACTCTTAAAACTCTTAGATAGGATTGATCAATAGTTATCTCCTTCAACCGGTAAAGAAGACTAGATTTCTGCTCATATCTTTTTGTCAACCCTACACCCTTTATTGAAACATGCTCTGTGAACATGTTGACACAAATACGCAGCTTACATTTTCATAAACACAATGAAGAGGCACCAACTTGTTGGCCATACAAAAGTACACTCTTCCTTACTAATAAAAAGCACATGATACAATTTATAATGAATCCTAACGTGGGATTCCCTAAGTCAAGAGGACTATTCACAATGGACCTTAGGTCCCTTCTAGAGTTCTCATTATCCATAACTATCTATCCCATGTATACAACATATACATATTGGTCTGACCTATGTACATAGATGATGACCATGCCAATGACTTATACTTCAACGCTCTCCATCATTGGATAGTCTCTATATAAAATAGAGATAGATAGTTTTCAACATTTTCAAACTTCTTAGGAGACAAGGCTTTTGTAAAGAAATCTTTTGCCTTGTCCTAAAAGAAACCATGAACTTGTTGGACAGTTCTTCTTCCTCCTGATGTCATTTGAAATGGTAGCAAACCGATAGCACTACCTTGGATTGTACAAAGTCCTCTAAGAGCCTTTGGAGCCAAACTACTTCACATGTATATCAGTTAAGAAAAATTTACTCAGCCTCTACTATAGACAATGAGATGGTGGCCTGCTTTTTCCTAGACCAAGATAGACACTAAGAATTAAGCATGAATGTATATCCTAAAGTAGACTTCTGGTTTGGGCCATCTCTCTAATCTGTATCACAAAACCACACAAGTTGTGGATCTGCATATGGGCTCTCTTTCATACATGCCAGCCTATGGTTATCTGTCCCAATAAGGTATCTGAAAATCGGCTTCACTCCATTCAAGAAGTGGACACGCCGCTTTACCATCAACTAGCTCACGAGGCCTACTACATAGAAAATATTAGGCCATGTCGATCATCGAATAGATGAGCTTACCAACTCCTTGTTGGTATAATGTAGGGGATATTCAAATGGAGCACTTTCCAAATTTTGCATATTATCAATAGTTGTACTCAAAGGTATGCCATCTAACATTCTGAATTGCTCCAACATAGAGTCAATGCATCTTGTTTGGCTCAGAATTTTGAATTTTTTGTTTGCTTATCTCAAAACCCAGCACGTAATACAAGAATACCAAACCATGCATTTCAACTTGTTTGCAAAGATTTTCCTTGATCAACGTGTTGTTGCTGCCCACTATGATGAGATTCTTTGTTTGCTTATCTCAAAACCCAGCACGTAATACAAGAATCCCAAACCAAGAATTTCAACTTGTTTGCAAAGATTTTCCTTGATCAACGTGTTGTTGCTGCCCATATGATGAGATCATCCACATATAGTACAGTGAGAGAATTGCATCTCTTCACATACACTCCATGATCAAGTTCCCTTCTTGTGAACCCTTGCTACTTGAAATATGTTTCAATCTTGCTTGTGGGGCTTGCTTGAGACCATAAAGTGCTATCTTCAATCTGCACAATAAGCGCTCATATCCTTTCTGCACAAATCCTTTTGGTTGCCTATATATATCTCTTTGATATCTCCATTGAGAAATGCAGACTTCACATCCATTTGATCCAAGTGTAACCCCATATTGCATGCAAGAGAGAGAATAAGGTAGGTTGTTGTCCTTGTGATTTGTACAAATGTGTCCTTATAGTCAATTCCCTCCTAGTGAACATATCCTTTTGCTACCAAGCTCGCTTTATATTTGTCTGCACTCCCATCAGCTTGATGTTTAACCTTGCAGATTCATTTACATCAGATGCTATTCTTCCCTTTACAGCACATAAAGTATAGTTTGCAATATATAGGTTGAAGACTGCAATGAGTTATGACCCTTTGGAAATACACTATATTGAATGACAATATCATTACCAAAATAGACGCAGCCACACAAGTCTGATTTGTCTTCATGAAATGAAAGAACCCGACACAAAGGTGTAGAACAAAAATCACACTGGCTGCAACATACGCAGCATGTAGCAGCTCCACACACAATCACAAAGAAGTAATCGCTGTGACACATGCAGTTGCTCTACTCATACACATGTGAAGGCGACACACACCCAACCTTACATAAGGAGAGAACTGCCTCAACAAAAACCTGCCAGCACCTAGATAGTCTAAGGAGCAAATAAAGAAGTCACATAGCTCTAGTGCACTGCCAAAGGTCAAAACAACCTTCCTAAAATCTTGAAGACGACCCTCATGGAGAAGAATCTCATCTTGAACCGTTAGGGGCCCACAAGGCAAAGCTGTAGGAAGCCACGCACAAGTAACCATGTCCGAACCTGCATGGGGGTCTGCCACGTGGCCACTACCTCACACCTTAGCAATACAAACCCCTTCCCACACAGTTTATTAGATCTAATTAATCCTAACAGCCCCCCATAAACTAAGGATCTACTACTAAAATCATCAAACAAACCAAAACTATTGACTTCAAACTGTCACTCAAAATGCACAGGACTAAATAGGCATACAGATTCTCATGTTTCCATCAACCAAGCATGCTTTCAAACTATTGTCTTCTTTGCTTCTAACATCATAGCCTTTTTCTTAGTACTTCTTCTTCTCATGGTCATCTCGACCACACTAGTCACATATTATTGAATTCTTCTTCCCACTGTCTTTTATCTTCCTCTTTCCTTTGACAACAAATGCCTGCTCACCGGTAGCTGCTGCATTCATCTCTACTCTCCTTTTTTCGCCGAGAAGCATTGCAACAACATCACAAAAGTTAAAGCATCTGAGTTAACTCTCGAGATGACAACCAATTCATTATATCTTGAAGAGAGATTGGTTAACAGAATAGCCTTTGCATCGTCGTGCTCCACGCGTACTCCCAAAGCTTGAAGCTGTTTAACTATAGCTTGCATCTGATTCAGATGTGTTGCTAGATGGTCAACATCCTCCATCTAGAGATCAAAGAGTTCTTGCTTGAGATAATCTTCGAGTTTTTCACTCTTGAACCGAAAAATTCCTCCAGTATACTCCATTTCTGAGTTGCGGTCTTAGATATATCAACGTGGTGGAAATATTCCATCCCAGAGCCCTTCCAAGTAGCCCCAATGCTCTTTCATTCTTCAAATCCCAGGTCTACATCTTCTTTAAGTCTTGGTTGTTGGCAGGCTTCTTTTCTAAGCCAAACATGACTCACCACAAGCCTTTTTCTTGAAAAGAAGACGTACGAAGAGTTACCAAGAAGAAAAATTTCTCCCATGGAATTTCACGACCGAGGTATCAGGCAGATCTGTTTTGGACAAGGACTTCAACCAGTTTTCCATGGCAATTCCACAAAACTATGCAACCAAATAGCACATGGGCCCTTACCGACCTGGTTACTCTGATACCAATTGTTGCTATTTAGGACTGAAGACAGTACATAGCATATAGTTTGCAATATATAGGTTGAAGATTGCAACGAGTTATGACCCTTGGAAATATACTATATTGAATGACAATATCACTATCAAAATCTGCGTAGCCCTCTCAGTAGATTGCACCTCAGGTCCAACTACAGAGAGGATATGAATCATACATAAAAGAAAGAAGAAACAAGTAATTTATTAAATATAAATTTTAACATTTTGAAAATTGACTCCTAAGTCTTGAGAATTGACTTCTTTATACTTTGTGCCTAGTTCATCACAGGGCCACTCAACAAGTTGGTATATATAAATGCCAACCTACGTCTGCTTGAGAAGTATATGTTGGAGCAAAGAGGAGTAGGGACATGAGGTAAGGTAGGAAGCAGAAGAGGAAAGCAAAGATTGCTTGAAATTGAAATGGAAATGGAAAGAACTAAAAAGAACTGCAAGTCCCAAAAGTGCAACTGGCTGCAAATGTGCCTGCAAATCCCAAACTAATGCTTGCTGCAAATGCAAAGTATGACTGGCTGCTCTGAAATGCCACTGGCTGCACAGTGCAATCACTGTAAAAATGGCATAAAACCAATCACTGCACTCTGCTACAATCTGAAGTGCAATCCCAAACTGAAAATGCACAACCCAAATCTGAAATAGCGCACCCACGAGTGCTCAAATGCATCCAACGGAGCTCAAAGGCATCCACATCTGTAAAGTAACTGCAAATGCACCTGAGAGTGCAAGAGTTTGGACTGCAAAAACAATCCTGAAGCGAAATAGACAGCTCAAAACACTTACTGAAAGCGCACCTTGGCCGGAACCACCTGCGAAATAGTCCACTGATTGTGTGGGCAAGTTGGAGATGACAAAGAGATGAAGTGAGTTGTTTGGAGCTGAATGAAGCTGTCAGGAGTACTTCTGAACACAATACACATGTAGGGAAGAGCCTGGAGAAGTATGGAGACGCCTGGAGCTGCTGGGAGAAGATGGAGCTGAAAAGAGTCCAAATGTGAGCAAAAACGCTAAAAAATAGCCAAAAACTACTCAAAATCACCTTCCGACAAGGTGTAGGGACTCTCAGCACTGTCCCGCAACTGTATGAACAGATCCGTAAGAACGTGCATACAACTGTACGAACAAAAAAGTCAAAATAGACTGAACTAGAGGAGCTGAATGCTAGAGCTACTTCAAACAAAAGCTGGAGAGCTGAATGTGAGAACCAAGAACGCACACTGGAGCACCAAGCTTGCGGGTGTCTGGAAGCAAGCGCGGGAATGGGCTCTAGAGATGGAAGCGCTCTGATACCCAATGTAGAAACAAAGTGGATACAAGTTGTGAATACAAGTGAGCAAGAGTGCACACACAAGAAGGCTACGATAGAAATTTTCCAATGAAACAATACAAGTACTTGGTATATATAGTACCCAAGTACTACTGGTCAACCATAGGGTTGACTTTATGAATACAACACCATATCTTTGTAATCTCTTAAAACACTCAGACCCTAAGAGCCAAAAACATCCAACACCTCTTATCAGACTAGTAGTGCCACCTTCTATTAATAGCAATCATGCTGATCTCACTGCCTATGCCAAATTTTGCATGGAATTGGAGCTCCTTCCACCCTTGCACAAAATATGTGTAGGTAGCTATAGACTTTATTCAAGGGCTGCATCAACTACCTTTTTCCTAGCAGGTTTGTTCCATTACTTCAGGTAGATATTCACATGGATTGTTCAACCGTCCTTAAATTTAACAATGACTTTTATTTCTTTGGTTCAAGCAGTGTTGCACTCCCTATATTTTCCACGAAGCGAGCAAGGTCACACACAGGAACATGCTTGTGCAACGCTCTTACATGTTTTAATAGATTTAACTTATATCTAGTTTTTGATTGTAATGCTCATGTTGATATTCTTAGAATTGTGAATCTCTGCAAATCCCTTGTTGTCGTTTATTTATGAATTGCATACTCTCAAGTGCACTTAAATTCAAAGCACTCACCTGTTCTATCAATTGAATGCATAAGGATCATCAGAATAAGGATCCAATGATTTTCCTCCAAATAGATCCCCCATGATGCATCCTTGAGATGGCTTGATTTGCCCGATTAAAAACAAAAAACAACAATTTCTTGTCAGAACAATTGTAAAATCACTTTAAAGTAAGACATACAAATAAATCAACACATTATTCAAATAGAATACTCATCTTGAAATGGAACTCTTAAAAGTGTTTTCATTCTTTTTCAAATACCCATTTTATTATTAGTGGTACAATGATTGAAATCTAAAAGTCTCACATAGGAATAGAGTTTTAGACATAAAATTGTCAGTTTTAAAAATTCGAAGAACAGTGCTTTTTCGAAGATGTTTCCTTCTCCGGAAAATCAAGGGTTACCAAGTTGTAAAAAAGAGGAAGTACTACTCACAAAAATTGTTGGAGTAAAAATTTGAATAGACAAGCTACGTAAAAACAAAAATATGAACTTTCATATTAAAACTTTGATGTATTTGCATGAACACATTTTGCATGAAGCAGATATACTCAATGTCAAATGCAATTCTAGTGAAAGATAGGACTTGCCATACTCAATTGAATATTTAAGGAACTTTCTTTTCTTCACCATAGTAAAATATCAGGAATTTACTCAAGACGTTCATACTCTACCATCCAAATTTATCTTTATTCTTATCTTTCTTAAGATCTTAATTATAGTAGTAATCCTTTTATGTAAAGCATACATTACATAAAATAGTTGTATTGGTTCGTGATACATCCCATTCAATAACTTTAAAAATGAGGTGTTCTATACATTAGATAAATAGTTGTATTGGTCCACTTTACATCCCATTCAATACCTTAAAAAATGAAATTCCCTATATAATTAATCGATAACATCATGCAATATCACAAATCACAATAATTGATAAACTATAAGAAAAGGGTGATAAGTATGCAACTTGCTATTTGATAACTTAAGAAATAAAACGTTGTGAATAAAGAATGGACAACATGAGGCAATATGATAAGTTGCAATGATTGAAAAAGTGTACCGCTACCCCTGATATGCAAGATATAATTTGGGCAAAAGTTTCCCCTCCCAAATGTATACACAAGATGCAAACAACTTCAATTTTGGTTGTGCTTACGTCCAACACATAAAAGGCCTTCAATGGCACCTAGATTTTTGGTTCCGTTTTCTTTTCAATGAAAAGACTTCTATTAGTTATGAAAAAATCCCAGAGATCAATGCTCATGGCAAAAGTACATCATGCATAGCATGGAAAATAGAATACCCTAAGTGGGTCAACAACCTACTCATAAAAAAGAGCCAGTAAAGCACCAAGGTTGAGGCTGAAAATACCACCTCAAACCCACAGTGGACTTTGAGAAAAAAGGGGAGACACTCAACTCCCGCAGGAAGATAGCCCTCCAAAGGACACCCGGAAAGACCCCTGCATGCTCAACAAAATGACCATCAGAGTGCGTATGGTATCTGTCCAAATATTGGCCAAAGTGTGAGACGGGTCGACTTGGGATCCATCAAGTGCCTTTGTGTATTTGGATCTCCATATATGCCATGATGAAATGCTCACTAAGATCTCCCAAGAATTATCCACCAAGGCATGTGCATGCTTGTAAGGAGAAAGGGGAACACCATCCAAAAAGCATGACTCGACTAAATGTCATCGAGCTGAAAGAGACCAAGAGGAGCTATGGATATCATAAAAGATATGAGGCCTCAAAAGAGAGCTACGCTACCAAGCCATACGTCATGAAGAAGGGGGAGGGAACAAAAGTACTCCAAAGCCTAGCAATCCCCTTCTAGATTACCTTTGCCTATCTACAACCTCCTAAACAATACTGAAAGGACTCTTAGCAGAAAGCAACGAGGGCAAGTAGGGGCTGATCAGAACTTGACCTCCACAAGTTTAGTGCAATCCCTCCATGAATAGAAATCTAAAAGAAAACAATGATTTTTCTATTTCCGAGGGACTTACAAGGTTTTCTCCAAAAATATTCTGCAAGACTAGAGAAATCTGAAAATTCCCCCAATGAGAAGATGTGGTGGCCTTCCAACCCTTAAGACTGAATTGGAGCCTCTTGGCATTGCTAACCATGTAGCAAAATAAGGGAGGATGTTCTCATGGCCCCTTGCATCATCCACTCTGACACCCCAAGGTCCCATTGCAAGTACTTTATAAGAACACCTCCATAAATACTTGGTTCCTTTTTTTTTCAAAAAGCCTAGTAATTCAAAAAACTACCCCCATTACTTGATTCATCACTAGGTAGCTTGAGGCATTGAAGATGCAATACTGCCTTTGAAGAATGGTTGTTTCTAAAGCACTGGTCAAGGACATATTGATTTATCTATGAAGTTCAAAAGAAATATAGTTAAAATTAGAGATCCTTCCCAATGGAAAAGCAAGAGGAGCCAATTAAGGCTCCAATGAGTTCATAGGTGTAGGTGTAGAGGTTGTAAATGGAGATAAGGTGGTGCTCATTTTCTCTTTTTGGGAAACCATCACAAGAGGTTCTAAATGGAGACAAGGTAGTGCTCATTGTCTCTCTTTGAATAGCCATCACAAGAGGTTCTCTTGTTAGAATCTCTAGTAGGAGTTTCCTCAAATGCTTGAGATACCTACACTCAAAAGTGTCATGTCCATGTATCTTGCAATATGTGCAAAATAAAGCATAGTTTGAGACCTTGCATTTTGAGGGGCATTCCTAATGGAATGGACATGTCCAAAACCTCTATCCTCAATGGATTAGAGACTAGCAAAAATGAAGTCTCAAAGGACAATGTTTCCTCATCCCATGTCCTTCCCTTAAATCCTTCTTTAATCTTGTCCAAATCCCAATTGAGTCGCTGCCATTCAAGAAGTTCCATCTCTATGAGTAAGATAGAGTGTGAAGTCCAAGCTAAGATCTCTCCATTTTCATGGCTTCTTGCAAGGTGGCACGTCCAAAGAAGATTTTTTATCAACTTCATTCTAATAGAAGACAGTAGAGCCCTTCAGGAGACTTCTTCATCACTATGTCATTAGGTAGGATAGACATCTTAACTTCTATTACCTTCATCTAGGTGGAACAACTCAAAGATAACGCTTGGACTAGCATTTTCTCAAACTTCTCCAATTTAAAAGTCCTTAGAAGTCATCCGTCAACTCACTGACCTTGTCTGGAAACGATATGAAGAGAACTAATAGTACCATACATCCATAGCATCTTCTAAAGAAGAGGCAAAGATGTGTAAGAAGGCATGCTCATTTTCCACCCCCTTAGGCTTGCAGGCCATGAGGAACTTCCTTACATGTATCTCCACATCCTCATGTAGATGTCCCTTGAACCTTTTTCTTTACCAAGACTTTGTTCAGAAACTCAAGAAAGCGTCTCTCGTCTATGAAGTTGAGAGCCACCATGGTTGACACACAATGCCTCCACCCCCTCCTCTTGATCCCTAAGCTAGCATGACAATTCAAGGATCCTCGATACCCTAGAGATGGATGTTGATTCCCTGGGGAGAGATGGTGAGAAGGGTATAGTCAAGGTAAGGACTACTAGGTAAGACCACACTAGTGTAGAAGTCACTAACTGATGCAAATGTAGATCAAGTAAACAGAGGGTACAAAGGTACATGGAAAAAAAAAAGATGGGATAGGATCCACATATGACAAATAAGGAGATGAGAAAGACATGGGATACATGTGTGTGTGTGTGTGTGGTGGTGGTGGGGGGGGGGGGGGGGGGGGTTCCTCTGTGGATTTCATTGTTTTTCTTGATCCTCCCTGCATCGATCTCTTTAGGATGCGTATGCCTAGGGTAATATTCCTCCGGCCCAATTAGAAGCATTCTTTCATTGTTTTTAGTTTTTAGTAGACTTGCTCTTTTTTGGAGCAGCTTTAAGTGTACATCTTCCTTTTTTCCCCAAAAAAAATGTGTGCACACGTGCGTGCGAGTGCTATTGCGCTCTCTGGTTGTTGTATTGTGCTCATACCATTCAGATGTATGAGCACTCTTTTGTGAATGTCTTTCCCCATTTTCAAGCTTCTTTGTTTTGATGTCTTCAGGATGCTCTTTCCTATGGAGATCTTCTTCTAGCCAAGTTGGAAGTCTTTTATTACTCTTTCTGGTTTTGAGTAGTAGCTGTCCAGATTTGGACAGCTATGAAAGTGCATTTTTCTAAATGAAATATCTCTTTTACCAAAAAAAAAGTGTGCGTGTACGTGCGCATGTGCATGCGCACACACACATATACAATGATGAAAATGATACAAAAGGTGGAAGGGAAGTAGGAAAAGGCATAGATGATACAAAAGGCACAATCAAAGCAAGAGGTGTCACAAAGTAAGAACTGAGAGATATGGTGGGTCTAGAGGATGGGGTGATAAGAAGCTGAGATTGAAGTAGAAGCAATATTGGTTGGGACTATTGAGTTAGAAACTAGAGTCGTTGCTACCCTTGATGAAGTGGCAAGACATGGCTGCAAAAGAGGAGGAGATGTACTCTTGACCATTCTGAGAATCAAATGAAGACTCATCCTCCTTGCCTTCCTCCTTGACTTGTCCTCTACTTTGTAGCTCTTCCTCTAAGTCATAACTCTAGTCTAGCCACCATTGCTCTTGTTGATCCAAGCCCACAAGGGCCTCAACGAAATTGGTGGCTCCAGTCAATCTCTAGATTGGTTCACTTTGTGCTCTCCTAGAGGACTTCATGGTTCCATTTTATGTACCAACCTCGTTTGTTCTGAAGGAAGCCTTATCAAGTACCTTCTAGTTCTTACACGTGCTCTATCAATATCATCTTCATATCTGTTTGGCATAATATCTCTCTCCATTCAACCTTTAAGACTCTAAGATGTCACTCTAGTTTATGCTCCTAGCACCACAAGAGTATCATTGTGATCGTCAAAAATTTTAAAGATGGGGGCTCGTTCTCTTTTGGAAATAATACTAGAGGCCTAGGGCCATCGATGTGAGGAGATATGCTTTTTACTTCATGATTCAAAGGAACAGAAAGAGTTGTGGTCCAACATACGAGAATGCAAGGATATAGGAAGTGTCGTGGTAGAGTGTATGAGGGATATTGTAGTATGAATACACAACATGCACTTTGGTACACATGTACAAGAGGTCCCATGGAGCAATTGTGCATGAGGATGCCAAAATGTTTGATAAGTGCAATTAGAGACACAATCATACACAGAGAGGAGAACGCACTCACTTCTTATTAATGCTACATGCACATACAAAGGACTAGTTCTCCAAGAGTCATAAGCCAGTAAGCACAAGAATTCTCAAACCCATTCACCATCAACTCTTAGTACATAACCCTTCGTATAACACTACAGAACGAGCTCTTAGCTCAAGCCTCTATCCTTTCCTTTGCCCAATGGCAGTTCCCTCTAGCTCCACGTTTTCCTTCATCTTGGCTGGTCACATCCACTAGCAATGACTTGCGCTGGTGGAATGTCTTTCCTCCACTCTCATTGGTTTTCCTTTTGTCTTTTGCATCCATTCCACCTCTGAATCACTTAATGACTTGATATATCACTATTACGTTGAAGTCTTGTCTTCTTTCAATAATGCTTTGGCTCTCCACCATATGCATGTCCATAGGCAATCATTTGGTCATCCTTGCAACAAAGGTCATGTGGTTATCCCTTGGCTGAGATGGCAAAGAGCAAGGCAAAAATTCCAGTTTTCCCCACCTTCCCAATCGATCGTCAATTGGATGACCTCCCTCAATCATGGTCTTTGGAAGGTCATGATGGAGTCTATGCTATAGTCATAAGATTTGACAGACTTCATCTTGGTGGGAGTTGACAGGCCTGATCCCCTTGCGTCCAACCTTGGGATCTTGCAATAGGAGGCCAAGATCCTGTCTCAGCTCTGGGACCGTGTTAATGCAAGGGTGAGCTCATTCATATTTCTAAACTGTACTCCTCAATGATTAATCATGTAAAGCATATGACGGTGGCCAAAAGTGTATGAGAGCGTTTGGCATCCTTGTACAATCAAACCTCTCCCATGAAGAGGGTCTCTTTGGAAGTTTCGATGAGATTGTTGGGTCCCAAGAAGTCTTCATCGATGCGGGAGCACATCAACAAGTTGCAGGAATTTCAGCAAGACATCCTCTAACCAGGGAAGCAGATATCTTCCGAGGACATGGCCATAACATTGCTGTCCCAATTATCTTCTCAGTGTTACGCTCAAGCTGAGGTAGCATGACCTCCGGAGGGTCAATGCGCATTTTCATATCAATGTTTATGTGGGCTTCATGTAAATGGTCAAAGGAATTAGTGTCAAGGTCTTCGGTGAGGGTGACATGGCACAGACTAGATGAATCGAAGGTTGAGGACCTAGGTGCACCTAAATGTGTAAATTAACAAGGGACAAATGAAATTAATGTTATCCCAAGAGAGGGGTAAAAAGGGTGCATGGTAGGGGATTCTAATTAAGAGAAGTAGGCTTTAACATTGCTGTCCCAACTATCTTCTCAGTGTTACGCTCAAGCTGAGGTAGCATGACCTCGGAAGGGTCAGTGGGCATTTTCATATCAATGTTTATGTGGGCTTTATGTAAATGGTCAAAGGAATTAGTGTCAAGGTCTTCGGTGAGGGTGACATGGCACAGACTAGATGAATCGAAGGTTGAGGACCTACGTGCACCTAAATGTGTAAATTGCCAAGGGGCAAATGAAATTAATGTTATCCCAAGAAAGGGGTAAAAAGGGTGCATGGTAGGGGATTCTAATTAAGAGAAGTAGGCTTTACGAGAGGTTGGCTGGGTGGAACGATGTTGTGCCTATGCCCGTGATTTGACAGGAAAGTTTGGTGTTATCAGTTTATTCGTAATACTCAGTATGCTGCATTCTATTCGTCCTTGATAACTAGTGGAAGGATGAATATGTTAACTAGAGAAGGCATTTTCTCTTTCTGTCATGCACATCTCTGAGGAGCCGAGAAGATCATGTTGGAGATCGTGTTCCTTGAGGAAGAATCTGTGGTGCTAGTGGCGCAGGTGTTCAGGTCGGCATCATAGTAGCGTGGCACAACTAGCGAAGCAACAATTTGCTATGGAATAGCAAGGAGTGGAAGTGTCGGAACGATGCAGCAAACGTAGTCAATGAGCTGCTCACTGCTGCCCGTCGCCTCCAATCCATTGCTCGTGATCAGTTTAGACTGCCTGAAGCTCCACATCCAGCTCGCACAATGAGCAGTTGCAGCGTCAAACCGTTAGTCAACCGCAAGATCACAAAGAGCTTCATGAGTGCGTAGATCACGAAGAGCTCTGATCTCCGTGACCTGCCCAGATTCGACCGCCATTGTTCCTTATATGCATCCAGAAACAGCCACCCTTGCCCGTAGATTGATTTCCTGCCCTACATAGTCCCCAAAACCCTAAAATACGCCATCTGCAATTTCTGCTCTGATTTTCAAATTTTTTTGGTGATATCATGCTCAAGGGTTCTTGAGTGCTGTAGGAACACTCTGATACAAGAAATCCCCAAAATATGTTGAACCCTAATTTTTTGGTAAACCCTAATTTTCAAAATTTAGAGCTTCTCTTCTTTTTGCATCCCTTGAGCTGTATTGAAGTCTCCTACATGTAGACATTTGGGGATTTCATAAAAAATTTGTCATTTCATCACTATATTGTACATTCATTTGTGAATTTTGTCCCTCTTGGGCATTATTGCCCAAATTTGAAGTTTCCAACCCGACCTTGGTAATTCAACATCTCCAGTTTTGAGAGTCATGGGCTGATTGACCTTGGTACCTACTCCCATGACCGACATCGACATATCTTTAGGGACATTCTCGCCATGATCTTCATCGACACATAATTGACAGGACAGATGTGCACACTTGTTTGCAGGCAGCTACACAGGAAACATCTCTCATTCCGAGAGATCTACATTTTTTATTTTGTGTAGGTGTCTAAGGGTACTCTGCCTTGGGATGTCCCCCAAAATGAATGCAAATAAATTGTCCATGAGAGGTTAGGGTAGGCTCAGTGAGGGCCTTTGTTGTGGGTGTGCCCACCCCCCATGAGCGTAGAGCAAGGTGGGGCTGAGGGCAAACCTATCCATTGTGGAGGCCCACCTGAGGGTCCATCTTGGCCTATTGGCTGCCACAAGCCCCTCCTTTGGTGCATTTTGCTAGGTAGTGTTGGGGGCCTATGTGGCTACCCATGGAGCGGCAAACCTGCCCCTGTGGACGCCTTTTGTAGGCTGAGGTGAGCCGACCTGCTGGTCAGACACCTTGCCTTATTGGTCGCCCTAGTGGGAGGGGCTCACACCTTCTAGATGGCTTTGTGGCTATCCATGAGGGGGCTGGAGGGGGTCAGCCCCTTGGAGCAACTCAGTCAGGTAGAGAGGTAGGGGCACAACCCCATATAGGCTGCATGGCAGCCCCTTATAGGGCAGCAGGCTGAGGTGGCCCAATTGGCTAGTGCATGGTAGGGGGGGGAAGTCCCTTTATAGGGTTGCATGGCAACCCCTATGGGCAAGAGAGGGGGTCGGCTTATCTACTGCAGGGGTCAGCCCACCTATAGTAGGGGTCAGCTCATAGATCAGCCGACTAGGGGAGGCCGGCCCACTACTGCAGGGGTCCAATTGCAAGGGTCGGCCCACTACTACAGGGGTCTAGTTGACTAGGAGGGGCGGGGGTTGGTTACCTATATATAGGCCCCTCTGAAAACTAGCTAGTTGACAACCAACGCTTTCTTTTTACTTCTTCCGCAATCAGCACCACACGGATTGCTAATTTGTATGGTTGGTTTTTTTCTCAAGCATCACTATTCTTTCTCTGGAAAAAAAGTCACAAGTTTTTTATGAGTTTCATCAAGATCCAAATTGATCTTTTACTATCCCTCAAAGGTGTATATAAGCATGATCATTATTTTGTATATGGCAACAAGTAAATGTTAGGGCCCAGATGAACTAGGTTGCTTGAATTTAAGAGGGAGATAAGTATTCCATCCAAGTTCATGGCATGAGCTAGCATTAATGGCGGGATTAGGTCCAAGCGTTGGACCCTCTAGGAGGAGTCACCTAGCATACCTAGTGTATGAGTGCCCTAAAGATAAGGACACCGAACACAGATAGTTGTTTAGAAACACAACATCCTAGACAACATTTTGCATTGTAGAAGGCTATGGATTAGGCTTTCGGTCTCAGCATTGTACTCCAGTGATATAGGCCAACTCCTCTTGGGGGACACAAAGGTGATTGCTTTTCTCTTCCCACTTGGTTGGCCAAGGGCTTGCCTTCATCCCTATCACTCTTTATAGAAAACACCCTATCGTACTACTTGTGGTCATTGGGATGCAGTTTGGCAAAATGTGCTTGCCAATCCATTAGGAGCAGGACGACTCCAAGCGTAGTTCACATACAACAATACACTCGTGATGGTCACATGTTTGAAGAGGGTCCGCTCCCTCATTGACTAACAATTTCTAGCCTTGGGTGATCGGATCTACTTACATAACTTAGTCAACTTTCTCAAGAAGGCGAAGAGTTTCCTTTCATGGTGATAGGCCTTACACTTTAGATGGATCTCCAAGGGCAAAGCTTTGCAATATTTGAGATGTCAAGTAGTGATTGATATGTAATCCAAGTGGTAGGTGGCACCAGTGTTGGAGAGTATTTTGAGCAAGCTTTTGTGGTGGAGCTTCACCAAGCACTCATTTACAATGAGAGCTTTGATGGTGAACTAGGTCTATTAGCGACCATCTCATACATAACCACTTGCTAAACCTTTCATCAAGGGTGCATGATGCAGCTTAATCAACTAATCGCCAAGTTCATGTGGCTTGGTCATATAGCACTTGTGACGTTTTTTTTTTTGCAAGAAAATTACTTCATTAATTATGAATGAAAACCGCGAGAGCAAAGCTCAAATGCGGGAGTACATCATGCAATGCATGAGGAAAAAATAGCTCAAAGTGAGCTAATGAAGAACCAAGGCAGAGGCTGAAAATGCCATCTCAACCCTGAAGGAAACTCAGAGAAGAAAGGAGATCCCCTCCAAACTTTGAAAAAAGTAACTCTCTTGGCAGTGGCTGCTCTGGAGGATCCCTGCATGCTCACCCAAATGGCCATCAGAGTGTGTATTGTGTCAGTCCAAATACGAGCCATAGTCTTGGAAGGGTGAACCTCGATACCCTCCATCGCCTTTGTACACCTGGCTCTCCAAATATGCCAAGCTGCAATGCTAGCCAAAATCTCTCAAGACATGTCTGAGGCATGAGTAGCTCTGAAAGGAGTGAGGGGAACATCCTGGAGGGAACAAGACTCCACTGAGTGTCGCCGTACAATGAAAGCTAGATCTGGATCATGTCCCTCGAAAAACACCTGTGGGTCAGTAAGAGATAACCAAGCCACTGAACCCCAAGTCATATAGAAAGGTGCTGTATGAAAGATGCTGAAAATCCTAGCAGCACCTGTGATGTTTAGATGTGCAGTGAATGGAAACCAGTGATAGCTTCCCAAGCAACTATCCTAGCATTGCTCCCCACACATGGTGGAACTTAGCCGCACTCACATTGATGCATGTCGGTCTCGTGTCCACCAACGGCCCTAAGTGACCACTGACCTGCTTCTTGGTAGGCATCCTGCTTTAGTCCTCTGAGATGTGGCCTTGCTTTTGGCTGCTATCAGACCCCTTGCTTTTGTCCACTGCTAGGCCGCCCTGCCTTGGGCCATGGCCAGGCCACTTGGTAGCCGCCTTGCTTGGCTGACACTAGGCTGCCTAGCAGCTGCCTTCTCTTGCCAGGTCACCTGGCAGCCTCCTCACCTTTAGCTGCATATTGGCCGCCTATAGGCGGCCTTGCTTGTGTCTCTCTGTTATCTTTAGGCTACAACACGGGTTGAAGATAGCAGAAGATGGGAGATGGAAGGGTGCAAGGGAGGGGCGGGGGGTGGGGGGGACTGGCTCTCAGTGGGGGGGCTTTGACCTGCAGATTGTAATTACATGTAGAAAGGAAAGCCTAGTCTTCAACTTCCACAATATATTTAAAGCTTCGTTAATGTAACCTTCAAGCCATAGACACGTCTTCTTTAGGTGTTTGTATTTTTCACACCCCATATGTTTTTGTGTTCAATATCACCGTTAAACATTTTGTATCTTCTATGTTGATCCCTTCCCATCTGCATGATTCTACCTCAAAGTGGGAGATGCACAGCTTATTTTCGTTTGAGCTGCCACTTCAAACACTCATATCCTCCTTTAGGTTTATGTTCCATGTACCATGTAGATCACCATGGCACGTTGCATTCAGGTAGGTCATGTCAATCTAGCCCCTATTTTGCAACCAACCATTTCCACACCCACTAAAAACCATTCAATACATCAAAATTCTAGAAAGGAGTGCCTGACTTTCATCTGGCTTTGAGCAGGGAAAACCAGTAAAGATCAGGTTCCTTCGTGGCTCATGTAATTTGGTTTGCTATCATCTGACCTTAGGGCGAAACAAATCTACACATAGCTCTGGGTACAGGGTAATTGCAATGGTTACTCCTAGAATCTGCTTCACTCCCTTGAAAGACATCCATCGAGCTAGGAGTAAAGATCTGGCAGCGTTATGCTGCATGCAAATTGATCCAAAAGGTGATAAATTGATCTAATAATTGATGTACAAATTGATCTAAAAAGTGGCGAATATGCCTGTTTTAGGTTGACAATCGTGGCATTGCGAATGCAGCATACAAATTGGTACCATTATGATATATAAACATGCCATATTTACAACTTCCCCAGTCACAATGCACAAGTAACTTTTCTTCTTCTTCAAATGCTGACAAGCAAATGCCAACGATACTGCCAAGGAATTAGATGAATTTGTGCCTAAAATACCTTCCTGTGCTGAGATGAGAGTCTGGTGCTCTTTCTACTTCCGATCCTTTTCATATCTAATTGAGACACGGCTGATTGTCCCTGTTTAGCAAACAAGATAATATGATACTATATGCAGCACCAAAAAGGGCCAAGTTTCAATCTTAGTGAACACCATTTACAGGATTGAACTAACAAAACACAATTTGGTAGATCAAGCTTTACCTTAAACATTACTGTACTCTTCGTCCTCTTCCGTCTTGTAATTGTCTTCCTACCATCCGATGTTGCAACCTCATACTCGTGATGTGTGACCTTTAATGAATTAAAAGGTTCAGATATTACATATATGATGTTTGAAGTAATTCATCCAAGGATGATAGAATTATGATCTTTTTCCTTTCTTTTTTTTCCTGAGAATTATGCAATTGTGATCTTAGCAATATCTGGTTTGACACTGCAAGCTCTTCATCTTCGGCAGGCTTCCTACTATAATAAATTTCCTATCTCTATCAACCATTAGCTAATTAAAACTCCCTGCAGCATTGAAAATATAGGGGCGTTTGACTTACAGTCTTACTGTGTGTTGGTAGGCTGGCACTCTCACATTTCCCTCTCTCTGTGGCAGCCTGAGTTTGTTTCCCATGCATTGGCTGGTCACCAAAGTTCACACAAAGAAGTCACAATGAGATGAGACTGTGCAGTGTGATTCTGTTATATGTTCCCTTATGTGTTTGATCATCTGACAATGCTTTCTTTTAATCAATAGAGGGAGTCCCCCACGCCCTCCTCAAAAAGAAGAGCAACAATAGAAATAAAATACTGATGGCCTCCTTTAAAGAAAAATTTAGCAATGTGATCTACGGTTTCCAACAGAGCCTTATATGCCACTTAGTACATGGAAAGACTTAGAATCAAACTGGGGTTTGTATTAAAAATATGAGACTCCATTTTCCTGAACGTGTGCGTATTGGAAGGTCCATTTATGGATATTTTGTGCATTTTTCAATGTTCCTGAATGAATTGATAAAAAGCACTTTATGTGGGTAAAGATATGGAAAACAACTTTGTAAATGCATCTAATCAAACCCCTGCTTTTTCATGCTCTGTAAAAATTGCATACAAGTGTACTACAAGGAGTGTTTGGAGTAACATTCTTTTAAAGATCAATCGCAACTCATGGAAGCAAAAAAAGTTTAAATAACTCTGACAGTTGTCCTAGCAGCTGCTTTCGATTTGCCATAACTAGCATTCATTCAAGAAAGCATACTAGAAATATCTGAGTATCATAAGCGTGAAATCACCTACTTGGACAAGTTCTCTACTTTTGACAGTCTTTGCTTTTGTATCCTGGCTATCCAGGCTTCTGCATTTCATCTCCCAAAATGAAGCTTTTTTTTTAATCTGACAAAAACACATGGAGAAATCTCAGAATCCCAGAGCCTCTGCAAGCCAGTATATTGCCGGTATGATTTACATGCTTTGATATTTTAATTATCATACGTAGCGTTTGTTTGTCTTCCTGAAAAGCTACTCTCCATGAAACTGAATGACTAAAGACGTCAACAAGTACCTCATCGATCTCTTTCTGAAAGGAACCTTGCATCGCCAATGAAGACTGTCGATGGCTTTCTTCAAGCAATTTGCATTCCATTTCAACACTGTGAACTGCCTCTTCATACTTTTCACAGACCAAACTCAGTGTTAAGCTGTAATTTAAACATCTGTTGATGTAACCACTGTCTAGGCAGTAACACATCATCATTTTGAAAGGGTTTTATAAAGCCATGACAAATATGAAATGCAAAAATTTGAGAACCTTCTTCGAAGTTGCTTTGAGATCTTGTTCCCTTGTAAGCTTCTCTTCCTTCAGCTGCTGGTTTAAATCCTTCACTTGCTGCTCCAATTTAAATGCTCTTTCTTCAGCCTTGAATGAGCAACCAAAGAAGCAAGGACTCCTCATAAGTTCGATTTTTATATTTTTATTCTTGCAAAAAAAAGGTTCAAAATTTTGGATATATCATACTCTTAAGATGAATTTCAGTGGCATTACTTGGGAACACTGTGATAACTTATCAGCCTGAACTCTCTTCATCTCTTCCATGTGCTTCCTTTGCAACTCATCAACTTTGAGGTCCAAGTCTTTCGCCCAATTAGACTTTTGCTGCTTGACACAAATTAGATAATTTTCAAGCTAAAGAAGTATTCTCAAGTCCCTCACAAAGAATTTGTGGCAAAAGGGAGGAGCTATCTGACCTTTTCCAGTTGGTGAATCAAGTCAATATTCTTTTTATTTAGCTCTTCCTTATATTGAGCTACTGTCATATCTTTCTCTCTCTCCTGTAATTGCAGAAGCCCTCTCAGTTGCACACGTTCAGAATTAAGGCACGAAACAAAAGAAAACACAACTACGCCACGATAAATGTGCATGATAGTGACGGAGGTTCCCTCTCGTTTTAATTACTTGAGCTTGATGCTCTTCCCGGGAGGCCTTCTGATTTTGGAGGGTAGCTTCTTCCAGTCTAGCGATTTGTGATTCGTACTCATTCCTCATTGTTTCAAGCATCGACCTTGCCTGGTCAAACAAAATAAAAAAGTATTGTCAAAATAAATGAGAAAGATACTAAAATGCACGAAAGCAGATAGAAATGGTGAAGTCATTGATAAACCATTGCTGAATTGTGACCTTTTGTTCTTGTTTCAATATAGCTTCTTTTGTCTCAGCTTCGTACTTCCTGCACATATCTATCATTTCCTGCAAAATGAAGTAGTTCAAATGTAGCTTATGAGAAGTCGTGAGGCAAGGTCACTAGGATTTATAAGCTTCTAAAAGCTTCTCACGCGCACACAATTTGCAAAAGGCAATCACTGAGATTCATCAGCTACAAGGGACTTCTCACGGGCACAGGATCTGACCTGCCTACAGACAGCCGATGAGACTATCCGAATGGGAGTCACTGCAAAACGGATAAGGATATTCCAACTGACGTACAGGAGGCTCATACCTGATCATTTCGCTCAGAAATATCTTTAATGTGCTTGTTAAGCTCCATTTGCTTTGTTTCCAGTTGTGCTTCAGCCTGCCTACGAACTTCTTGATTATGCCTTTCAGCGGAAGCCATCTCGGCGAGAATCTGTGACGAATTAAAGCACTCCTAGTATCAATCTATTTTTCTCCTTAAGAGGGTTTAAGACGGTCCTAACATCTTCAGTCTTTTGATTTCCGATTTAGAACACCATGTGCTATTTAGAGTTGAATCCAACCTCTGCATGTTCACTTTTTATGCGCCGTTGCTCTTCCATCAATCGCTCGATCAATTGATCTTTTTCCAAACAGATTTGACGGAACTGGGATTTCTCATTTTCACGTAAGACGAGCAACTGTGCATCCTCTGCAATTTTCCTCGTCAATGTCTCAAGTTGCCTTGCGTTTTCGTTTGCAATGCCCATTTCGGCTTTTAATCGCAAATTTTCAGAAGTCAATTCATCCTGCAAGAACGTATGCATGTGTTTGCTTTAAAAGTATGATTTACGCTTCAGTACTACTCAGCACAAACGCTGATCTGGTGCTTTGTTAGTAATTTCGATGCTGACGCTTCAGAGAGGCACACAAGAGTCTTCTTGCTCTTCTTCGTAGGACATATTCACCTGAAAATGGGTTCCGTTCATAATACAGAAGAGGGCACGAGTGTAATGGAAAGGTAGTCAATCCCTACAGTTTCAGAACATTGAGAAGTGAAGGAATAGGTTGCACACCTTGCTCTTCTCTAGTTCGTTTACGGTTTTTGACAAAGACGTGATCCTGTCTTGCATGCCTTGAGCCCGATTTTCCAATTCAATCTTTTCATTAGCAAGTCCTTGAAATCTCTGCTGAATAAGAGCTGCTTCTTCCTTCAAGCCTCGCAATTTCTCGGTGCTCTCCTTCTCACTTATGTCGTGGCGTTCATTTTGATCCAGCAGTTTTTCTTTCGTTTCTGATTAGGCAAATCGTGCTAAGCCCAGGCAAACTTCAAGGACAAGTATGACAAGCGGTCAGGGCGCTGATCACTTACCTTTAAGCTGTCTATCCGATTCTTCTTTCATACGAACAACTTCCTGATATTGTAATTTGAGCTCTTTCAAATGATTGCACGCGTCTTCCTTGGCACGGCGTTCTTCTTGAGCCCATTCGTTACATTTTTCCGATTTGCCGCGCAGCTTGTGTACAGTGTTGGCTGCCACAACATTACTCTCGTCGAGTTCCGATACTTTTGTCGTCAGCCGTTCTATTTCCCCCTTCATCTCACCTGTCTTCTCCTCTTCGGCCGCAAGCTTGTTTCTTAGATCTTCCGCTTGAAGATCGGCCTCAGCCTTGACCTTCATCTGGGAAAACAAGCTTGTGCAGGTCAGAAAAGGTGCAAATTTATTGGAAAACTTAAGTCAAATACGTTTGGCTGTCGAAGCTCACCAAATGAATGTGCGCTTCATGCAAGCTCGCCAACTCATCAACTTTCATCGCTAGATCCGTTTGCGCTTGTTCTAGCTGTCTCTGGACAAACTCTAAGGTCGCCCTTTCTTCCCGAACTGCTTCATTCGAAGCCCGCATTTGTAATTCTACCTCCGCTGTCGCAAATATCACGAATACGACGGTCAGTGCATGCTTTCTTCAGATTGAGAGGTCACATGTTTCTTGGTTTTCATCAAACCTTTTTCCAGTTCAAGCTGTTGCGATTTATCGATTTCATGTGCAAGGGAATGGCTCAACTCTTCTTGCTGCTGCTTCAGCGCTAGATATTCATTTTTCCCTGCCAAATGGTTGTATTTATAGAGATAAATTAGCACATTCTTCGCGTCATAGCGCAACGAAACAAAGAAACGCCGTGATCCTTACACTCTTAGCAGCTTTATAATAGGCAAAGATTTCAAACAATTACGAAATCTTAAAGATGTGCTCCTCCTCGTATAAAATCTATAGTGTCTTACATTTTCCCGCAGTTATTTTAGCACTTTCGTTCTTCGAAAACAGGTCATCAATCTGCATTTTCAGCCCTTCGTAAAATTTCGCTCTCTCCGCCAGCTTTTCCTCGAGCGTTTGTTTGGCTTGTTCAGCTGCATCGAAGTTTAACGTCATTAAAATCAAGCGAAAGCACTCACTTACAAGTTTCGATCATCCGTATATATATGTATAATATGTAATATAGCAAGAAACCTTCTTGCACTAGAAGTGCTAGCTGCTGGAGAGTTTCCGTCAGTTGATCACAAAATGTCTTGGTCGATGAGACCTTAGACTCCAGACCTTGCCAGAGCTTGAGGGCCTCCTGTTGCTGTACTCTGAGTATGGCGTTCTCATTATTTGTATCCTGCAGCTTAGTTTCCAGATGATGAACTTCCCGTTCGGCCTTCTGGAGCCTGGTTTGCTGCAGCGTCAACCACTGGTGATCCAATCTCATACGTAAATAGGAACACTAAAAGAGACTCTGCGGGCAAATGAGAATGTTTACCGCTATTTGGAGATCAGTTCTAACGCACGCCTGCTCCTGTATCATCTTTTCTGTTCAAACATTGCTTAATCAGTGTTCTCTGTACAGCTGGATAGCTGTTCTATAGGACTGTGAACAGTATTCAAGCTTTTACCTGCAGTTAGCTTCAAATTTGTCAAGTTTTCGCTTGCTCTGAAGTCTGATTTGTGGTAAGTTGACGGCTTCGCTCCCATCAGAGGCCTTACAGATTGTCTTTGAGTTAGTTCGAGCGTCGTCATTGCACCAGTTTTCGGAAGAGTTGATTGCATCGTGGCTATGTCGGTCGGGTTGCGCAAGAGAGAGGAGAAAGGAATCGAGACCTCAACCAGAAACACCACAAAAGTGGATGTTCTTCTCGACGAATTTGAGATAATACTCAAATGAAAGGGAAAAACATTTCATCGCTTGGACCCTAAATTTGGCATTCAATCCACCCATTAGTTAGTGAGTCACCTATGGGCCAACAAAGTAACCTATACACAACAAGGGGCACACACGTACCTAGAGCACTCCTCCCAAGTGGGGGATTATAACTCTTGCCTCTACAATAGAAACTTTGTAGTAGGTAGAGCTCTACCCCGCACTGCTAACAAATCTCTACCGAAATGGAGTGACACCACATGGCATGTTCTTTATGATTACCAGCCCGTTTGGGATTTTACTGTGGTGGCCTATAATTAATATGGATGGAACCTCGGGCTCCAGCCACTGCGGTGGCTCGACCTTTATAATATAAATAAGATCCATGGCATTTGGCATTTTAATATAATATAAATAAGATCCACACCCCTTTTCTAGCTCTTTTTCGCCCTTGCTCTACTTTGCTCCATGCTCCCTCCTCCAACTCTCGTCATTGCATCTGCTCCCGTGCTCGTCTTTTGCTCACCCACTCATCTTCAGCATGCCTAGTACCACCCCCCCTCGATGCTCTGTGTTCCCAATCATATCTGTCTTCTCATATAAGGTGATTGCATTAAGGTGATTGCATTGCACTCACCTGGAGTAGAGATGCTAGCACTAGTGGAGACCCTTCGTTCTCATAGGCGACTCCCCACACATTTGAATGTCATCACCTTAGATTACATGCTCACAGAGAGGGCCTCTTTATGGTTATGCTATATCGGTTCCCCCTAGATGTCGACAAAGGCCTCATAGCAGAGTACTCTCGACTTGCTGGGGGGTCCATAATCTGAGTCTTGGTAATGTGCATGGTCTTCGGCCTCTCCATCATATCTTCCTTTGGCTCCCTAAAATTTTTTAATGCAACAAGCTAGACTGGCAGAAAACTGAGTTGTACAAATTTCCTCTTGCTCAGACGAGGCTCTCGGCAATGGCTAGATGTAATCTTTTGGGCTCTCAACAATCTTTTGGCTCACTGGATGTAATGTTTTGGTCTCTAAGGCATTTATGTAATCTCTTTTGTTTCAAGTATGTACTATTATGTTAACTTTTATATTTGTATTTAAATGGTTATGGCTGCTACTTATAATCTTTTGTTTAAGGCTCTCAGCAATTGCCGAGTTTTTATAAATGTAAGATCCTTTGTTCAATTTTTGCTTGGTATAAGTTGATAATTTTTATATAACCTATTATTGGATGTAAATATACATTATAATCTCTTTTGCTCAATTTTCACTCGATAAATTGTACTTTTGCCATCATTTATATTTACTGCAACAAGGACTAAAATACCAAGAAAGAAGGACTACAATTTTCTTGGTTTATGACCAAAATAGCGCTACAATAACTCCAATGATCCCATCGTTGTGTTTGCATGGAGATACATATAGAAAAATACAATTAAACTTTCAAAAAATGCAATTAACGATATGGCCCTTGAGGGGTCCTCTCTAGGGACAAGGGCCATATCTACGTGCATTATACAATATCCAAGATGCCACTGGACAAAAATGGCATGTCGATATGGCCCTTGCCCCTAAAGGGGACCCCTCAAGGGCCATATCATCAATTGCATTTTGCTTGGTTGCACAACGGAATACACTTTCCTTGGTACATAAATATATAACTCTAAGAACCAACACGGTGGCTTTCATAGATCTCCTCCATAATACGTAAAAATAGGTAATGGAGCTATAACTCCAAGAATCAGTGCGGTGGTCTCTCCAAGACAACCTTGAATTTTAGGCGATGATAGGTGAGGCGATGCTCAGAATGATAGATTGCGTCTCATTATTACATCAAAAACCGGTGCGGTGGTCTCTCTAAGCCAACCTATAATTTGCATGGGCTATGGGCAAAGAAGCGGCAAAAGGTTGCATGATGATAAGTGGTTAGGCTAGAGACTACGCTGCAGCAGTGTTCGAAATGATAGATTGTGTCTAGTTATTATGGCAAGAACCAGCGCGGTGGTCCACCAAGCCAACCTTAAATTTAAATGATCTGTATGGCAATGACAGGTGGCAAAGCTGTAGCAAAAGGCTGCGCAGTGATAAGTGATCAAGCGGCATAGGCCAGAGACTATGCTATGCAAAGCAGTGCAAAGATGCCATGTGTCGAGCTATGCACTGTTTCGAACAAATAGATTGTGTCTCATTATTACGCTAGTGCGCCTTCATGATGTCGGGAAAATTTTTGGTGAGAGAGCAGGTTTGCGCAAAATTCAAATATTCACCCAAAAGTGCATCATGTCGCGGCCCCAAAATGGCCCCGAAAATAGTTCCGCGATTGGCTACACCCAAGCTAACGTTGACCTGTTGGATTAGGTGTCAATATTCTTCCTAATTATCTCTGCTTAAAGCTTAATTTATGTGGTCTAGAACCTACACCATTTCAAGTCAAAATGGCAAATACAAGAAGAATGCAACCCTTGGGAATGATCTGTGGAGTATAGATCTCAATTGAAATTCTTACTTCTCCAATCAATTTTTGTCATACTCTAACGTGAGGAGGGTGATAATGCATGAACAATGACACGTTCTTGTGAATAACTCCTCATAGATAGATTATGCTTAGTTAGGCAATGTATGCAGAAATGTTCTTATAATAATTTGAAATGCATGATGCAATACAACTAAAGGCTTTCACAATATGGAAACTCTTTGTATATAGATCCAAAATAGTATTGTTAACTCACAAATAACTTAACAATTTGACCATTACATAGTCAAATTTGAATTATGTCGTCGTGAGTTCTTAGTATATACATGTAGAAATCTAAAAAGGTTCATCTCCTTGGAGCATGCAGGATGGTCATATGCATCCAAGGGACCATAGATTTTGATCTCAAATGTGACAACCAATCTAGGTTGAATCTAGCTACCTTGACAAAAGAGGACCGAGCAAGAAGCATTGATGATAGAAGAACAAGCAGCCTATTGCATTGTCTTCAGTAGGGGAAAATTATGGGCCACAACACACACAACTTGAGAAGCACTTTGGTTTTATAGATTACTCTCAAAATTTCAAGTGAATAAACATCCATCTACTAGCATACATTTGGCTAGGAACTCAATCTTTCACGCCCACACAAAGCACATAGAGGTGCAGTACCTCTTCATTTGACAAAAGATACTATTTAGACAAGTTAATTTGATCTACTGCTCCAAACACAAGTAAGTGGCATACATTTTGCAAAGCCATTGAGCTTTGATAAGTCCTCATGCTTCAAAGATAGCCTTAGAGTTTGCTAAAACCTCTCCCAATTTAAGAGGGGAAGTAATTATAGTTAAGTTGGTCCAATGTTTCACAAGTTTGCTTTACTTTTTGTAACAGGCTCTCTATTTTGCCATTCACCCTCAAGTTATGACATGCAACTTAAGAGCGAGGTTGAGAATGTACAGTGCACATATGCAGTAAGGAGTGAAATATCATTCTTCCGAATGGTGGATCAGGTGTCAATATTATTCCTAATTCTCTCTACTTGAAGCTTAATTTATGTGGCATAAACCTCCACCATTTCAAGTCAAATGGTAGATCCAAGAAGAATGCAACCCTTGGGAATAATCTATGGATTGCAAGTCTCAATTGAAAGTCTTATTTATCCAATCACTTTTGTCATACTCTAACTTGAGGAGGGACTCATAGATAGATTATGCTTAGTTAGGCAATGTATGCAAAAACGTTCCTACAATAATTTCAAATGCATGATGCAATGCAACTAAAGGATTTCATACGTGGATTACAGATCTTAATTGAGAGTCTTACTTATCCAATCACTTTTGTCATACTCTAACTTGAGGAGGGAGACAATGCATGCACAATGACAGGTTCTTGTGAATAGCTACTCATAGACAGATTATGCTTAGTCAGGCAATGTATGAAAAAATGTTCATACAATAATTCCAAATGCATGATGCAATGCAACTAAAGGCTTTCACAACATGGAAACTCTTTGGATACATACCCAAAACAATATTGTCAACTCATAAATAGCTTAACAATTTGACCATTACGTAATCAAATTTGAATTATGTAGTTGTGAGTTCTTAGTCTTTTCTTAGTATATACATGTAGAAATCTTAAAAAATTCATCTCCTTGGAGCACGCATGAGCATCCAAGGAACCATAGATTTTGATCTCAAATATGACAGCCAATCTAGGTTGAATCTAACTACCTTTGAGAAAAGAGGATCGAGCAAGAAGCATTGATGATAGGAGAACAAGCAGTAGACTCATTTTTCCACTTGGTTCTATCTTTTCTCCTGATTGATGCAGACCTGCTCCCATGCGAAGCGAGTCAGCTCCATCTCACACTCACGAAAACCATGTATCTCCATGAGCAAGGTCTCCTAGGCCTCTGTGGTAACTAACTTCCAGCTTGGTGGAATCTTAGCCACGACAGACATGGCTGATGAGAGCCACCACCACCAGGCATAATTCTCATTACCATGCACCCTAGTTCTCTACTGAGCATGTGAGCCCGGTGACTTGTAATTTTTACTGCACTCATAGTGATCATGCATGCTAAAGCGCGATGGTGGGTGAGTGGTGGCACGGTGGAATCATAGCCATGACAGATGTGGCTAATGACAGCCACCACCATCAGGCATAATTCTCATTACCATGCACCCTAGTTCTCTACTGAGCATGTGAGCCCGATGACTTGTAATTTTTACTGCACTCATAGTAATCATGCATGCTAAAGCGCGATGGTGGGTGAGTGGTGGCATGGTGGAATCATAGCCATGACAGATGTGGCTAATGACAGCCACCACCATCAGGCAGTAATTCCCACAAAAGTAAATAGTTGCTATAGTAACTAAAAGTGAAGAATCTACAAAACCTTCAACAAATGCTCCAACTAGACCACTGGCATGGATGTCTAGCAATCCATCTGATAATGCCTTCAAGGAATATAACTCATCACCTATTACTAGATACTTTGTTGAATTTGGCACTTCCCACAAGAGGTACTTCTTCTCACCTGTCTTCAACTTCACTACACAATGGCCCTTTGAGCTACAATCATGTAAGGTTTTCATGAACCCATCTTCAGTCACATCTAGGCTCAAGATTGCACCAATACTTCTAGCTGCAAGGACAATGAATTTTAGACTCGTCATCACTTTGGATGAACTAATAAAGAAGTGGTAAGAAGCAAGTCACATGCAGGGGTGTGCCTACAAGGGATGTGCCAGTGGAGCAGTGATGATGTGGCAACTGGGTGCACATGCAGTGACTGTGTGCCTTCTTATAAGGTGCTGACGGAATCTTTGAAGATTCACTCCATCGTTGGAGAAGGCTCGTTGATGTTGGAGGCGCTCGTGAGTCATTTGGATCTGGTGAGCAGAGTTGTCAGTTGTCGTCAAGGAAAAGGCGTTCGTAGGTGCTTTTGAGCTGCAGGAGGTACTGGCAGTGGGTGGCGTCAAAGTCGCGTTTCTTCACAGGTCAAGGTTTTCCCGCAGGCTCACATTGGGTCCCCAATTTTGGAGAAGCGATCGTCATAGACGTATTTATTCAGAGGCGAAGATCGCACATTTGGATTTAGCAACATTGACAACAGAGAAGAGCTCAACTTCTTCAGACAAAAGTATCTGCTGCTGATGGGTTCTTAAATAGACGGGAAGCTCTCACCCTTTCAACAGTCGCCCTGAGATTCGATCTTCAGACGAAAGTATCAACTGTAGAGCCCGCTAGGCTGGAGCGCTGCTGAGCCAATGGTCATTTCACGAGAGGGCCGTCGGTGCCGTTGATACTGTGTGGAGGCGGGGCTATCAGCCTATGGATTTGTTGGTTGTGGAGGCCTCTGTGAGGCTGCTCGCCGTACGTCCCGATCTGTAGGCTCGCATGCTGCCGTTTCAAGATGCCGCTCTGTGTCGTTGAAGGTGCCGAGAGCAGCCGCTGCTGCTGTTTGGTCCAGGCTGTGCTGCAGTCCCGTTTGTAGAAGGCCGTGTAGAAGCTACTTAATATTGGAGACAGTTAGCCCTCGTTGCCGCCTTGGTTGGAGAAGGGAGTAGTTGGAGAAGAGGCCCAGTAGTAGGTAGCCGGCTGTAGGGAGCTTAGGCTGAGGCTCGCTGAGAGGTGGCCGTTGTGGAGCAGTTCGTAGGAGAATGGCGAGGCTGAGTCCGTTTTGTCGATGTGCCTTAGTGCTAGACTTTGGATCTCTCAGGAACTCCAGTGTCTCTTTCCCTATAAATCGGAGATTTAAAATCTCTCTTCTTTTGTGCATAAAAGAGAAGAATATCTCTCACAATAGAACATAATTTCGTCTCAATGGATTTTTCTCTCTCTCAAGGAAGGTCTTTCCCTCTCTCCCTATCTCTTTCTCACACACAAAGAAAGAACAATGGACTGAAAATCTCTCAATGCAAATTGAATAGAAATTTCTCTCACAAAGAACGGAAATTTTCTCTCACGAAAGAGAAAACTCGATCTCTCAATCTCTCAAGCTATCACACTCTCTCATACTCTCACATACGGATCGCAGTGCCTCAACGGAAGGCAAGGATGCTCTGATACCATGACAAAATATGAAGAGGGGAGAGGAGAAGAGTGGAGATGAGGAGAGAGGGCGCAGCTAGAGAGCACACCACAAATGATTAACTGTACACTAGATTTAGTTGAAAATGTAGAATATATACAAACCCATTTAGGGTTAGGGTTAGGGTTAGGGCATCTAACCCTTTCCTTTATAGCACTCTATATGTGTTAGTGCTATTCACATGATGTTGAGCATGGTCTCTCAATAGACCTTGCCTCCAAATTATTGTGGAAGACTGCATCCGATCCATGAAGCCCACACCATGGGCTTATTTTGTCATTCTTCTCATGTTCTATGTTAGCTTGAGGTGAATGTTCATCAATAAATGTGTGCACAGGTCCGCATCTTCCAGGATTGTCAGATGACCTAGCCTGCAAATTATCGACAAAGACTACATCCAAAGAAACAACATGTAAATTTTAAAATAGTGATGTATGCATTTGCAAAAAACACATACAAAGCAATGCCAAAAACACATAAAGTTATGCAAAAAAAAACACATATAAAGCAGTGCAAAAACACAAAGTATAAGAGAGCAAACATGCAAATGAGTCACAAAGCACATACAAAGCAGGCAAAGCAATCACATTGCAGTGGCATGTCACAAAGCAAGTAGAAAGAAGTGATAAAGTAGTCAAATGTAGAGCCATGCAGTAACAATGTAGTCACAAAGCACTACCAAAACACATGTAAGGCACTTCTAAAGCAGTTACAAAGCACATCTAGAGAACTTTCAAAGCACATGCAAAGCACAAAGAAAGTAGTCACAAATAGTGCCAAAGCATTGTGAATGCAGTGCCAAAGCATTTACAAAGTAGTGCCAAAGCATTGTGCATGAAGTGCCAAAACATTGACAAAGTAGTGCCAAAGCATTGTGAATGTAGTTCCAAAGCATTGACAAAGATTTAACAAAGCACATGCAAAGCAGTCACAAAAAGAAAGCAACGCCAAAGCATTCACAAACAGTGCCAAAGCATTGACAAATCATTGACAAAGTAGTGCCAAAGCACATGCAAAGAACAAACAAAGCAATCATAAATAGAAAGCAATGCGAAAGCATTAACAAAGCACTCACATTCCACACACGAGGAATTACATAGCACATACAAAGCAGGCATAATGCAGTGGCATGTCACAAAGCAGGTAGAAAGGCAATCTCATGCAAAATCAAAGCATCCATCATTGGCAAATGCCAAGCACACGCAAAGTACAAACAAAGCAGTCATAAATAAAAGTGGCATTAAAAAAGTAGCAGTGCTAAAGCATTGACAAAGTAGTCACATTCCACACACCAAGGAGTCATAGAGCACATACAAAAAGCAGGCACAATGTAGTGGCATGTCACAAAATATGTAGAAAGCAGTGCTATAGCATTCTCATGCAGAGTTAAAGCAACCATTCATCATAAAGTGGTCAGCAGTGACAAATGTAGTCCCAAAGTAGACATGCAAAGTCAGTTGTGAAAGCTTGTTGTATAATTCTTAAAAGTGGAGTAAAACAAGGAGTGAGGCATACATACCACTTGATGACCCCAATACCATAGATTTTACTATAGCGGGGATTTTTTTCGAGCAGCCAGCCAACCTGCAGTGTGATTCTTCTAAACACAAGCTTGCAAAATAGAACTGGTGGTACCGATGTTGACACATAAGCATACCAGCAATGATTTTTTCGCATTAGTTTCGTTAATAAGCAAAAGTTTTATATGGCTTGTGAAAGTTTATATGCTTTTATAAAAATAAAAGCTTAGTATATTCACCACAATTTGAAACTAAAATTAAAAAAAGAGCTAGGTTTAGCCTTTAAGATTATAAAATTATAAATAAATTCCATGAAAATTCGCCAAAGTTTTATATAATAAATAAATATATTTGGAAACTTTCACCAACATATTATATATACAATTTAAAATTTTGGCTAGATCTATAGAATTAAGCACCAAAAGAAGACTTGTGCAATCAAGAAGACTTATGCCCTTATATCCAATGTACATTTGGCTAACTTAAGCCTATGGTAGGCCCATCATCAGCAATATGTCTACCCCTCGTCATATAGTAGGGATATATCTCTTCATGCTTCTATCTTCAACAAGAACATGGAAGGACACTACATACATAGGTAAACAGAAACAACAAGTAGATTCTGAGCAAGAAGAATCAACTGATTAAAATGACACAAAATTAAAGAATGAAATTTTCTATAATGGCCTGGTAGAAGGTGTCTAGTAGTGAATATGCAGTCACGTATTTAGTTGTGTGTGTGAAAATCTAACTTTAATTTCATCATGTACTTCTATACATTTATATATTTAGAAATTTATCACAATGCAAAGAACTTGCCAGTCAATAGAGGCTTTAAATATAAATCTACCCCTCAAGCATTCTCATACATTTAGTACACTTAAGCCATCTATCCAATCTCACAATCTTGTGTAGTGGAAGACTCTATAGATTGATGACAATAAATAAGAAGAAATGAACTAAACCAAAATGCCACATGCAAATACTTTAACGTATGTATCAATGTATAGGGGAACATACTCTCTTTCTATTTTTACACACACACACACATTCAATTTACAAGAGCCTTACACACTTCTTTTTCGATTGGGAATTAGTGACATCAATTTTGTCTAAAGGCATTATTGGCATAGTGTTTCTTATGTGTATAGGCATTATTCTCATGTATTTTCTATGGTTTTGGACAAATAAATATTCTCTTAGGTTTATGAGCATTCTTATATTTATGGACAATTAAAGTATCCTTACTTTCACATATAGTGCACACACACCCAACCTTAATTACCCCTCACTAAATATTATACCCCTCACTACACACACACACACACACACACACACATGCACGCACACACACACACACACACACACTTTGAATTTTGTCTTAATTAGTCAATTTTGATCCTCATTAGAATATTTTGTTATATTTATTAGCATAATTATCCCCCCATTTAAAAATAAAACCTCACCCACACACACTCTTACTTAAAACATAATCCCTTAAGTATATTGCCCCCCTTCCTAGAACACATTCTTTTTAGTGGATAATGTTGACTGCTCCCTTAACCGCACCTTTCTCCTTTAATACCCCCCTAAGCCCTTATGTCCCTTTACAAAACTCCCCTAGACCTTCCCCTATTACCCTTATTACCACCGCCCCATGTTCCCTAGTGTATTGTACCGCCAATTCTTGCCTAACTGCCTACTATTTTCCTTTATATAGCTGACCTCCAGTGATAGTCTTATCATCTCTTTCTCTCGCTTCTTTCTGTCACCTTCATTGCCCCCTTTGCCTTTGTGTTGCACCTTCTTAACTTTAGCATCTTTCTCCCTTGTAGTCTGTCTCCCTTTTGTGCTTCTTTCTACTACCCTCGACCTCTTACTCACTCATAATTAATTCCATTTGATCTCATTTTTTCCTTACACCAGTTCTATTTTGTTCTTCTTAATATTGTGGTTTCTTTACATAATCATTGTACTCAAAACCTTTTTAGTTTCTTCTTTTTTTGTTGTGGATTTTCTAAATTAAGTTAATGGTTATAATTTTATTCTAACCTGAGAGAAGCTACAATTGTACACAATTTATTTTTCTTGTAATTTTGCTAATGGGCATGCCTAGTTCCCAAACCCCTTTTATCTAACCCCTTTTATTAACTAACCTTGTACTTACCTAACCCCTTTTATCTAACCCTATCTCCACCTAACTATTTGCTCCACCGCTTGCCACCTATCACATTCTCTCCACCGCCACTGTTCTTGGTGTGTTATTACTCCACTTCTTATCTTCATTGTTCTTAGACTGCTCCTTTTGCCTTCCTTCGTCTCTACTTCTTCATTGCCTACTTCCGTCTTGCCCCCTCTCTCACTCAGGCTCTTAACTTCCTTTCATAGGACTTTGATTGCTCCTTCCTTCTCGTACTCCCAGCTTTCGGGTTGCTCGACCTTTCCCAGTGTTCAACTTCTCCAACTTGAGTCCATTTGTTGCTCCTCGTTCTCTTGGATCTACCTTCAAGCTTCATCGCTTCATAGTCAACAAGTGCTTTGTCCATTTCACTTGATTTGCAGTCTCTTTGGGTATAATGTTCTTGCGTACTTACCTCGCTTGCTGGCTGCCTTTAACAACGTGCCTTGTTACCTTGTGCTCCCTTGCATTGCACACACCTTTGTGTTATCCTGTGGCAATGGTTTCCTTTCTACTCCTTATGGTCTATTGCACGTTGCGGGTGGTGCTCGATTGATACGGACTTATGCACAACCTCTTTTGCATTGCATGGCGGTACAAATATTAGTCTCCACAGGCCATGTTCTCACTCCACGCCCTCGCCTCCCATCGCTTACACTTCCTTTTTGGCTACCTCTTCTCTTAAAACCGGATGGGCTTTTAGACTGGCCACACCTCTACTCTTTTTGCTCTTGACCATTTGCCTGTGCAACCCTTCTCATTTATTGTTAGCATGTCATCCCCATCCTCTTTGTGTTAGTGCCTTCATGAGCAACTGGCTGGTTGATCTACTGTATGCGTGCTCCCTTTCGACCTCTCCACTCACACCTCCTGCAGTTCCTTCATCCTTGAGTACACTTCATAAACTGTACTCTAGTCTTGATGGCGTTGTGGAGCCTCTAAGCGATTGTAGCTCATGGTCAACCTTGCCTTTTATTTTCCCTCTACATATGTTCTCAATTTAAATGGGAGGCCGCGGTGGCTGGTGCATCTGGTCGAGGTCACCGTGGTTGCATTGACTGCATGGCGCAACACGCATGCTTTACTTTTTGCTTTTCCTTTGTGTAAAATCTAGTCAACCATACAACTGACTTACCTTTGTTTTTTTGGCTCCTTCTCGCTCGCTTAGTCTATTAATTTTGTACTACCTTGGTATCCTGTCGTTTTCTATTCTAACTATTATTACTTGTCTAGTACCTTTTTCACTATATATATATATTTTATATATATATATATATATATATATATATAGATATAGGTCTTTTGTTTCCATGGTTACCATTTACCTCCTGATTGTTTGTTAATTTTTTGGCTCTAGTGGTTATTTGATGTCACTTTTATTATGGTTCATTTCTTTTGTAACTACATTCTTTTAGTTCCTCTAGCTAATTCTAGAAAGATAATTTAATTAATTATATCCTATATTTTAATGACTACTTGTTGTTGTATATGCTTTATCCCTTAAAGATTTTATCTCTTGATGTCAACCTCTTAATTTCAATCTCTTGCATCACGAGCTAGGACCAAGTTTCTTAGATCTAGTTGCAAGCTGAAGAAATGTATGCTTATTTGTGTTGGTGAAAAGATAGGTTCTGGCACATATGGATTTGTCTACAAAGTACAACTCATAGGTGCTCCAGGATTATTACAACATATATGCTATGCTGGAAAGCAATATAAGGGTGACATAGGGGATCATACACGAGAGGCAAGGAAGGAGGGACAAATGCAAATTCGGCATCCTGTGCTTGTTCATGTTATTGCAACAACTCGAGAAGAGCCCTTGTGGACTATCACACCATATTTTAACGGTGGTAGCTTGATGCACTTCATGAGAACTTTACCATATGAGCAAGGCAGGTTTAGGCGCTATGTTGCCATAGTTCTAAAAGAGGCAAAGAAAGGAAGGCAAGGGCACAAGGAACATTAGAAGATGTATGCACAAGGGAGCAAATAGAGCAAATTAACTACTTTAGTTCAAATGTGCACCACATTATACATGTACTCATTGCTGGATTAGCAAGGTTACATAAGGGTCAATGGATTCATACAGACTTACATCCTAGTAACATTATATTAGATTTCACAGCAAATGGTGCATGTAGAATTGGCATAATTGATTGGGAGATGGCACTAGTTTCTTCAGAGACTAGAAAAGCTTTTAAGGATATAATGAAGACATCTCTAGAGACTAACCAACAATCTATACAGAAAGCATAAGAAAGAGCAAGAGCATGCACGAAAGAAGTGGTTTGCACCTGATCTTCAATGTTTTTCTAGGAGAGGTGTGTATAGCCCTCAGTTAGACATATATGCATTAGGATGGATAATTATAGAGATTATATAGTTTTGGGAAGATGCAGTTGGGTATTTTGAACAATCTCGCCACATGCCTAATAGTGCACTATTAAAGTATATTAAAAAGCATGCCTTTGAAAAGATGATGACTGAGAATTCTATAGAGAGAATAGCACTTATGGATACCTATAGTATCCTATCAACATTTGGATGTAATGCAAGTCTAGCAATGTAGCCCCTTGATGAGATGAATGTTGCTTTGAAGCTAGCAACATAGAAAATATACTCAGTCTACCTTTGAATGTTGCTTTGGATGTATAGCCCTCAGTTAGACATATATGCATTAGGATGGATAATTATAGAGATTATACAGTTTTGGGAAGATGCAGTTGGGTATTTTGAACAATCTCGCCACATGCCTAATAGTGCACTATTAAAGTGTATTAAAAAGCAAGCCTTTGAAAAGATGATGACTGAGAATTCTATAGAGAGAATAGCACTTATGGATACCTATAGTATCCTATCAACATTTGGATGTAATGCAAGTCTAGCAATGCAGCCCCTTAATGAGATGAATGTTGCTTTGAAGCTAGCAACATAGAAAATATACTCAGTCTACCTTTGAATGTTGCTTTGGATGTAATGCAAGTCTAGCAATGCGGCCCCTTGATGAGATGAATGTTGCTTTGAAGCTAGCAATATCTTATTGTTGTATTCATGTGGTGGACTTGTATTCATTTTGTATTCATATAGTAGATTTGTATGAAAATAAATTAAAGTATTTCTTCTCTTGGAAGATGTGTTGTACTTGATTTGCAATGCACTTGAAGTGCACATAATTTTATAAGGATAAGAATTATTATGCTATTTTTTCAGCATGTGTTTAGAGAAAAGAAATTATGTTCTATTTTATGTTCAACTAATAAAGACATAATTTTTTAAATAGGTACTTATCATGGGAAGAAAGAAGAAAGTTCAAGCTCTGGAGAAAAATACAAAAATGACATCTTTCTTATTACCTTCTACATCATTGGGCACTAATATAAACATGTTTACAACATCAAGTACACCACAGAATTTACTCTCAAGTTCATCATCCATGAATCATGAAGCAATTTATGTGAATCCTGAACATGCTTTGGGCACAATGCATCATGCTAGAAATCAATGTTCTAGATCATTGCTTAACGATGATAGTTTTAATAGGGATTTGAGTTTTCAAGTCTTGGAAGCAGGGAAGACAAGATCACAAAACTGTAATCAAGGGAATGCAATTGAAATTGAAAATCCATCAACTGGCACATCATTGACAAATAATGAGGTAGTGGATTTAAATGGATTGGAAAGTGGAAAAATATCAGAAACAGTATCATCAATGTCAACACCAACTGAAGAAGCCATTGAGAATGCATCACAAAATTGCAACTCTTCAAGTAAGCAGAAGAGAAAGAGAGCTTGGGATATTCGTAGGAATTTTCAAGAAGATTAGGTAGCCAAATATCCTTGGTTAGACGTAGAACAAGTGGACACTGGGGATGCACCAAAATGGGCCATTTGTAAAATATGCACATGGGCAAGGAAAAAGGAGGCACGGTTACAATTGAAGATTGATACGATTGAGAAGCATTGTGGGAAGGTTTACAAGACTGTAGAAGGTACAAGTAATGAAAAAAAAGTGATCAAGTGATCAAAGAATGGGACAAGGAAAATAACCGCCACTTAAAAAATGAGATTGAGTACAATAAGTTCTTGCTTGCACAAGAGTCTAGCAGAAATAAAAGTGAAGGATCATTGAAAAAGTGTTGGGAATGTATCGATGATCAGGTTGATAGAGGAAAGATAGTGCAATTCTCAAATATCATGCAAATATTGAAGCAAGGCCACTCACTGATAGACTTCTCAGGTTACCAATCATATCTTCAATTTTTTGATGTTCCTAATTTGGCAAGCATGCATTGGTCAAGGAGTAGCGCAACAGATATGACTAACCACATGAACCAAGTCATAATTGATGATTTAAAGGAGACTTTAAAACTTGTAGACTTTTTTTCTATGTCATTGGATGAGTACACAGCTGTGGATACTACATCGTGGTTGGGAATCCATTTGTATGTGGTAGAAAACAATAAGAGAAAACCATATTTTTTACATGTACACAAACTTAATTCAGAATCCAATGCTAATAACTTAGCGCAAGTTTTGATCCAAGCTTTAAAAGAGTATGGAGGCATGATAGAGTCTAAGATGGTCAAGAAACTTGTTTGTTTTGCATGTGATGGTGCTTCAGTATTGAAAGGTTGTCGGAATGGTGTCTCTATACAAATAGAAACAAAATATGCTCCTTACTATGTTGGGATACATTGTATGGCTCATCATACAAATCTAGCTTACAAAGTTGTGTCCACATTTCCATCAGTACAACGAATCGAGAAGTTGGTTAAAAAAAGCTACTCTTACTTTTGCAAGAGTCCAAAAAGATACAATCAATTTAGAGTTATTGCAGAAGAACTGGGTATGAAAGGGAGGAAGATTTTGAAGAATGTGGATACTAGATGGATATCTTTGGTTTAGCCAGTGAAAAGATTATGGGATGAATACAAGACTTTGGTCTATTTAATGCACATGGAGGCAGAAGAAGAGGTTGAAAAGGCATATATTTTGTATCATAAACTGACCAACATAGATTCAATATTGGGATTGTGTGGAATTATTCCACTTTTAGACAAAATGAATATGTTGAGTAAAATGTTGCAATCGAAGGATATTTATATCAATGAATATATGTCAAGGCAATAAAACTCACTAATTTGAGTATAACAATAGCATACAATAAGAAGTCAAGCTCTAGTTTTCAAGACGAGAAATTGTTGAAAGATTGGAAAACTTTAATGGACCTAGATGGGGATTCCTTGCTTTTAATATGTGACCAGGAAGGATATGTTTGCCTTCGTGCAAACAATCAGGTTTTCAGGATGACGAGAGAAAACAAATGACACAAAAGACTAGAATACATTAAAAAAGAGGCTTTTTTAAAGAAAGTACAAACAGTGAAAAATGCCCTTAGTGAAGTTGCAAGTGCAGTGGTAGATGAGATCAAAAGTAGGTTTCCACGAAATGACCTAATGGACGTATTTACCATCATATTTCCACATTTTTGGGTCAATGGATCTTATGAAAGTATCAAAGCAGGTCTAAAGAATCATTTGGATGCTCTCAAAAAACGAGACATTAACATGGACAATATAAAGTACAATGGTTTGTTGGATTTTGGAAAGCTTTATTCACAATCTTCCCTTTTTGGAGAAGTCATGCACCAGCAAAGTAATTTAATGGAAAATGTTCAAATGCAAGGTTCGATGATTCGGCTTTGGAAGAAGCTCTCTCACAGTACATTCCTACAAGATAACATTTCTGAGCTTGCAAATTTATGTCAAACCTTTATTCTTGGCTCAGTTGAGGATGAAAGGTGTTTTAGTACGCTCGGTTACTTGAAGAATAAGCTTCGTAATAAGCTATATGATAACTTAGATCTTAGCTTGAGATTGTACTCTTGTTCTTATGATGTTAGTAGCTTTCTGTATGATAGAGCATTAGCACTTTGGAAGTCAAGTTGTAAAAGAAAAGGCTATAATTAGCTTTTTTGGACTATTCAAACTAAACTTTGAGAATTTTCTTCCCCCATTGGATTTGAAGGATATTCATTATCCTTAAACAATTTTATGTTTTGCATACTCTACAGTGTCCTAAATGCTAACTATTTCATGCATTGAAGTTATGTAAAACGAAAAAGACAGAGTTTTCAATATAACTAGTTTTTAGTATATTTGTGAAAATTGGAAGTTTTTTAAATGCCCTAGAATATTTAGCCAAGTTTTGAAACAAAAATTATAACAAAAGATATAATTCGCCAATTCTGTGAAACTTTTAAAAATAATTTATGAAAAATTTCGCCAGTATATTATAATACTATATTTCTATACCTTTGATAAAAACATCCCTGAAGCATACACACAGCAACAAATTCTTCGAAGGTGATGAAAAACTCTCTTGATGCTCCAAATGATGCTTGATTCTTCTACAAACGGGATGTTACCTCGTGCAAGATCAGTCACTCCACATGCTCTTTTCTACTACATCGCCTACTCGATTGTATACATCTTTCTTGTGTCTCCTTATCTCCATCCCTATCCTTTTCCGTGGAGTGACTCTGTAAGAGACGAGACCTTGAGAAACGAGAGCTGCAACATTCCAATGAGAAGTGAGTAAGTAGTTACAACTGAAGGACTAGCTTCATGTTTTGAAAGTGTCAATCCAATTGGACATTTGAAACATGCAAGGTGTCCAATCCGTTACATTATGTAAATCCGACCATTAAGCTAAAAATGGGCTAAAAGAGTGCTGATTTAGCACACGCTTTCAAGCACAGAAAGTGTACCAACCAAACATGCATACACCCAAAAGAGAACGTGCCTTGAAGAAGCCAACCACCACTAAGGAAAAACCTCTCATCGATCTTTTGTAGGAATCGGGGCAGATCCCGCCACTTAGTCCCACGTGTTGAACAAGTGCATAAAGCTTCAGGCAAAGCTCAAAGCACAAGAATAAGGACAAGCACAAGTGTAGCCACCTTGTCACCCCACATCAATTGAGATGATTAAACTCTGTACCTCTCTACCGTTCATCTCTGCATAGATTTATGCCAAGTTGACATAGGAGGAGAGACGCGAACCATAAAAAGAAATGTTATTTATGGAGGCCTTGATAGCCATGGGGCGTGTAATGCAAAACATACTGGTAGGGAAATAGGAGTATTCGGCCCATCAGACAATTGCTACAAACAATGCTCGATGGCAAAGTGAACACCCCCAATGGCAACTCCAACACGAATAGGCCACACTCGAGAAGGAAAGGGTTGACTGATTGGTCATGGAGGCCAATGATATGAGGAAAAGAGAGATCAGCAAGGAGTTTCAGATCAAGCTCCAGCTAATAGAAGAGGCCCTTGTCACATACATCCCTACAAGGATTCCCTTCAAGGGTTGATTATGATGCCCTCCAACGCCAAGCCACATTGGATCAATAGCAAAAACAAGAACAAGTTTGGGAACAAAAACTGGCTGTAGACACTCAAGTGGCATAATAGGCCTACCAAATAGATCATCTCCATGCACTCTTCCAGCAAAGGCAATAGTAGAACATCCAACTATACGAACAGCTGCAAGCAGTGCATCCGATCTCCCCTCCTCAATAGCACTCCGATGACTTCTAAGAGAGACTGTTGTATGCCTTTAGATGTGCTTCCTCTCTAGCTTTCTCTATTTGCATAGTTGAAGACACCTTCAACTTCTATCTCCACACTATTTTAGTCGGTTGCCAGACATCACACATCAATTTTACATATCCACTTTCCACTACTCAATTACACACCCTCCTTTGCCACAATAATTTACATGCACATCCTATTATTGCTATGGCCTATTTTCATGAGGACATTGTCCTCCAGGATGATGCTAACATTTGAACACTCGCATACCACCCCATCGTCTATAATTTTATGACATGGGTATGAGTTATTCAGGATTCATATGTCTTCTCTAATGAAAGCCCCATGCTAGAACTCTTGAATCCCAGTGAGTTATAGGACCTTCCTTGCACCCACAAATCTTGGCTATACAAGCCTAGAATGGTTGCAAGTGTATGACCGTAATGATGCTAAGTTCATCTATTACCGCCTTTTAACACAAAATAGCAAGCACTACCACCCCAGTGGCATAATAGCCCTTTATAATAATATCCTTAAGGCCATTCAAAATATGATTCAAACAACCATTAGCCATCTTGATGATTCACATGTAGCATACCCGACAGGTCTATGCTAAGTAGACGCTGATTCAACATGGGCCATTTTTAATTCTCCTTATCCCCTTCCTCCCCCATCTAATACCAACACTTCATCTCACCAAGACCCTACTTCCACCATCCCTACCACCACTGACATGTCTCATCCTTCCACTTCACAGCACACCACCTGACACAAACATATAGTAGTAGCAGTCTCTTGGTCTGAAGGGTCTAGATGACATGGGCACTACATTTGGTACGAAATTCCAAAGCCCATGCTCTATCGATCATCGAGGGTCCCTATGAAGACAAGGACATTGAAGAAGTTAGTGAGTACCCACACGAAAAAGAGGAGCACCCCATGCCCGACCACAACTCTTGGTATCATGCCATCACATCATTCTAGGTCATCGATGATGTGTCAGATGTGAATAGGTGGAAGGGAAAGCTCCAGAGTTTCTTGGCATAGCTAATTCAACGGAGCTTCAAGAAGTGACGGCATGAAAATCTAAGGGTCACCAGAGGTGGTTACCGGCACCGAGATCCAAATCAAGTGCCTACTGCAAATGTAGTCAAAGGGCTCTAGCCTCAGTGGAGGATACCCTTTTTGAAACATGAAGCTTTTTGGTGCACATACTGTTCAATAAGAATCGACCAACTTTTTGACTCGACCTATATGCCTTTACGTCGAAGATGGCCATGGAGGGATTTTGAATCTATGTGGGCCTTCGATTTGAATAGGTGCACATGACATTGAAAAAAGACAATTCGATTAAAAGAGAGCAATTAAACTAAGGTCATGAGGGATAAATTTTGTGTGAGACCGAATTAACCTAAGTAAAAAAATCAAGAAGGTTCACAGCGCTGCCTTAAGTGAGTATTTGAGGAGGGAGGGCAGGAGACGAAGGGAGAGGCAAAGAGAGAGATGGATGACTGAGCGGTGAGGAAGGCAAGGCTGAGAGATGGCTGTAAAGGTGAGGAAGGAGAGGTCCCCCAATCACCTCCCATCCTTTTGAGAGCCAATGAACCTACACCTAGATCTTCTTCCCAAAGGCCTGAGATTTTCTAGGGGATCATCATTTGGACTTGTCCTGTATGCGCAGATTGCAACGAACCAAGTGTAGAGATGGCCATTGCCATGCCGGAGACGAGTGAACGGGCTAGCGAGAATGATGCTGTGGATGAGGAGTGAGCAGGAGTGGGAGTGAAGCATTGAAATTGCCCGGGGAGGGGTTTTGGGAAAGGAGGGGAGGATAGAAAATGCAAGCGATGGTGCAACATGCAAAGGAAGCATAAGCAAGGAGTCTGAGCTTGGAGCAGCAGAGCTTGATTAAGGAGCTCACATAGAATTCATGTGGGGAGGGAGGGAGGGAGGAATGAATGAATAAATAAAGAGAATGAGCTTTAATGTAACGCAGATGAGCGAGAAAGTGCGGAGGGCTGAGCTGAGGAGAGGCAGGGTAGAGGGTGAGCTACGAGATAATAGATTAAAGCTTAGGTTAATTTTGAGATTAGGGAAAGGAGATTCAGATTAATTAATCAAATTTGTAGGGGCGAAATAGGAGTCAATCCCATAGAAGAGGTGGATAACAAGGAGGGAGGAGGGAGGCAAAGCTATATGGGAATTTGTAGGCAAAATCAGAGAAATGTTGCTATGGGTTTGAAGTGAATTAGAGTTATGAGGTAAGAGCTATGAATTTTTGAAGTCAGAGAAGCCATTAGAGAGCCTATAGTTTTCCAAGGCTCAATTTTCTAGAAGTGGGTACCTCCTATGCGTTGGCAGCATAGATGGAGGAGTTCAACATAACTTTTGCCTCATCCCCAGATCCAATAGTTGTTGCAACTATGCATTGTTTTAAATTTCTCTCATCATTTTGCTAAGGGAACATCCCCACTCAAGATCCAACTATGGAGGAAATTTTTCAATGACAGCTGCGGTCCAAAACAGTATTCGACCTCAACACCGGCCCCCAGTTTTCACGAGTAATGCGGCTATATCTCCGCGTTCGAAATCTTCACAATCATCATATATAGGCCTTTGAAGACATGTTCGAGACACGTTTTTGGAACCCTCTCTATCCATTTTGCAGAATCTCCCATAGATAATTCGACCAACTTCGCATCATGAACAACATCCTAATCCTTGACATCATGCACCAAACCCAATCCAAGGATGGATTGGGAGCAAGAAAGGGCATGTTAACTACTACGGTTAATAGTTCATGCAAGCGCTATATGTTTTGAAAGATTAAGCGGAGAAGTAGGAGAGGAGTGAGGTAGGCAATATGAGATCGCCTAGGAGCCGTATGGGCCCAAGTGCTTGGAGAGAGAGAGAGAGACAGAGACAGAGACAGAGACAGAGAGAGAGAGAGAGGTGAGAAAGAGAACAAGGTTGGCCCTCCCTTCAAAAGGTGGAGTGTATAAAAGGCCAAAATTTTGTCTATGGTCTTCATTGTGTACATGCACCTTTTGGGAATACAAGCTCTCAAGCTCTCTCATTCTCTCCATCTTCTTGTGACTTGAGACTTCTTGCTTTCCATTATGTGTTGCCTGGTGATTGCCACTCTCCCCCCTGGACTCCCCCCCCCCTCTTCCACACCCCTCCCCTCTCTTCCCTTCCCTTCCCCTTCCCCTTCTCCCTCTTATCTCTTATGGAATCACATTGACACAATCCAATAGGAACATTCCTAACGCAAGTGATAGGCTCATGCTTGCAAAGCTCTCACAAGGAGTTGTTCTTTTCTCACACCTTATAGGGAAGGGACCCCCCTGATGTGCAAAGCCTTCTCAAGGTCTGGTAGTGCTTATTTGGAGGCCTCATTCACTCTATCCCTTCTTGCCCTAAAGGAGTTTGTGTGACAACCTATTATTCAGAATCTAGAGAGGTAAAAAATAGGAGGGGATGATATTTGGGTAGATGAAACACATCAGATAGGCCTAGTGGGATAGTAGACCCACTAGGTCCATAAGAGCCTAGCACTGGCTCCAGTAGAGACAAAGGAACATGTGCAGGTACTTCACACTTGAGGGGAGTAGTATTGCAACTCAGATGACATTATATAGAGAGCACACACAAGATACCTACAGATACATATGACATATAGTACAAATCACCACAAGACAACTCAAGACCTTCATGCCACGATTCCAGGTCAAGATAGAACGAGAGAACATGTTTTGATGCCCAAGATCCGAGGGAAGTATCATCGCCTTTCCATGCATGGATACACAGATATCTAATAGGACTCATTGAGACTACCCAAATAAGAGATGTACCGCACTCCTGGTACATTAGGTAACCCAATTTTGATCTAGATTCCTGAGATATACCATGGATCATAGGCCTCACTAGTCATGGTTAGCACGAGAGAAGATGAGACATGCTTGGAGCCTTTTGAGCTCCCACCAATTTTACATTTTCATCATCACAGTATTTTTCCAAAGCTATGTTAGTGTTAAGGGGACGTGATTTTTGGTATGCAAATGAACCTTTGGATACTTTGGCCTTGGGGGATTGGGCCTAGAGGAATGCTAAACTCCTAAAAAGTCCCTAGGAATCAACGTTAAAGAGGAGCCTAGTTCTAGGCACATTTACTAGGCCCAAATGGTATATTCACTACGCCCAATTGTTAGGCCCAAGGCAAGCATTAAGTGTGACCAAAAGGAGTGGATTAGAGGCATTAATGATGTGGCAAGGCAACTTGCCATGTGGAAGTCCATTTGACTGCTTATGTTTGCATGCACATTTTCCTCTCTATATCATGCATTTCAAGGTTGCCCCTTGGCTGTACGGTTCTTTTGGCTTGCCCGTGAGCATTTTACACATGAGGATTTTGATTCTCTCTCTCTCTCTCTCTCTCTCTCTCTCTCTCTCATGCAATTTGACGTTGCTCCTCAGGTTGTATGGCACTCTTGCATGCATTTCAAGCCATATTGTTGGTTGTACAGCTTTACTACACGCATTTCAAGGCTCTTTGATGGTTGTACAATTTCCCTCGCCTACTCTCTGAACATTCCAACACCCGGTTTCTGCTCTTTTATCCTTCCAAGCAACCAATTTCCATTCCTACCCTCTTGTTATGTGGATCTGCTGCTCTTTTGAGGTGCTCTAGCCATAATTGGATCCTTGGAAGCTGCTTTGATGCCATCTGGAGCTGGGTCAAGTTAACTTGCTACTGTCTTCTGACTCCTTTGTGGCTGAAGGTTGACTATGCATTGGTGGGGCGTGATCAGAGGATAGGTGTAAGGCCAAAGGTCACCCCTCTTCCATGGACAGCCGGGTATAGTGGCTTCAGCCTTCATTGGATGTTTTTGATCACTTTTGAGGCTCTTTATCTCTTTCTTGCAGTTTGAATTCTTCTCGTGGTCAATTTGGGGTGTGAATAGACACCCAAACACAAAGGGTGTGCCAAAATTGGAACCAAAAGGTTAATTCTATGATTTTGACATCACTTGTGCATTTCGAGATTTGTGTTGTTGCTTTGTTGCCCTGAGAGGATGGACACTTGATTGTGGGACTGTTAAACACTCTTTAGCAAGCTGGATGCCTTGTAGAATGCATTATCAGCTTTCACTTCGTCATAGACACTTTGGAATGCCTTTGCCTTGCCTTGCCCAATTGAGTACTAGTTGTTCTTGGAATTGGATGCCTTATGAAGCTAGGAATTGACTTAGATAGTGGAATTGCCAGTGAACACAAGTTCAAGGGAGAGCCCTTGTTGTAAGAGAGCACATTACATTGATTAAAGAAATAAAGAAATATCAAAAGGACCGTTAAAGCATTTGGGGCCAATCTGTGTCTCTTGTGTATGGTTTATGAGCAGGGGTGCTCTAGCCTCCCTTCTAGTGTTTTAAGGTTTATTTCTCAATGGTTCCATTGCCAAGATAGTCACCATATTCTCAAAAAGGTGAACCATGGTAGTGCTGGGAAGAGAAATCTTTCATTGCATTTGCATACAACCGAAAGTTTAGCCACAATGGTGCACACACCTAGTAATGGGGAGGAGGACTCAAAGTCTTTTGAATTTAAGCCATGTTGGGAAGAAGAAGAAGAGGAGCAGGATGATGAGGAACAATATGTTCCCTAAGAGCATGCCACTGTGGCTTCCCCAAGATGAGGCAGATGAAGCTGAAGAACAAGATGCAAAAACCCTTTTTACTGTACGGTTGGCAAGTGCAGTGGGCGCCTTGACACAGTTAACACAAAACCTTGCTGAACTTTTGAATGCCCCTCCTAAAAGCAAAAAGACAGCTAAAAGGAAGCAAAAGAAACAAACGCATGCACCCCCTAGTGGATAGCTACCCGTGATGCCTCTAGTTAGTCTTGGAATGGGAAACGCCTAACAAGCCAATAATTTTTAGTCTGTTTCCAAGGACAACAAACCTTTCCTCCCTCAGTGATGCATCCAGGGTACTTTGGAGGAGGGTCTATCTTTTAGGAAATGGTGGGACAACCCACAGAACGGATGGCAACAATATAGAAATGCAACCCAAAATGCAAATGGGAAGGCCTGGGATAATGAGTGGTTCAATGCAGGGGATGGGGCGAGGAATGCATAGATTACGGGATAGATGATGCCACCTCCATTTTTGTAGGCACCTATATTTGATAGTATCGCACCCATGGGTAAGTTGAAGGACTTCAAAAAAGGTGGGTCTGCAGTCAAGTTTGAGTCTTTTAATGGAATGTAGGATAGGTTGAAGGCCTTAACCTTTGTGCAATAGTTTGATGCAGCTTATGCTGGTGGAAAATTTATTGAATCATCGTAGGTAAGAAAGGCAGCCACCTTTCTGAAAGGAAACACACTTTAGTGGTGGACAAACTTGCTCTTGCAAGGTAGAGCTCCTACAACTTGGATGGAGTTCAATGAAATGTTTTCAGCTACATGGATCACAACCACATTTGAGGTGGAAATCTTGGCACAAGCTTGATGTAGCAAATTGCAAAAACATGGAAGAGTACAACAAGAAGACTTGGGAAGCATTGTTGCTTGTGAGTTCATACAGACATGTGGAGCTCTCAAAACATATAGAAAAGTATTGTTGTGGATTGCTAAAGAAATAATATTGTACCAAAACTAAAGTCTCTTAACATATCCCAAATCATTGAGAATGCTACTACATCATATGCCCACTTGCAAGGAAAGACTTCCGGATTCAGGGGCAGCGACCAGGAAGATCCTAAAAACTTTAGGAAGCCTTCCAAGGCTAGGTTTGTTGTAGGACAGAAGCAAGTACCGCCTCGACAAAAGATGACACCCAAAGAGAAGAAGGCACTTTATGAGGCCAACAAGTGCTACATATGCAAGGAAGAGGGTCACAAAGCATTTGAGTGCCTGACCAAAAAGAGAAAGTACCCCCCAGGTGAACTGGTTGAGCAAAGGGAAGAAAAGAAAAATGACCAAAGGCCAAGAGGCCAAAGCCCATGGCTAGTCTTATGCCGAATGTGCTTGGGGACAAATAGAATGTGGATACCATGGAGCTATGCAAAGCATGGGAAAAGATCCGTGACCAAACAACTTTGTTTTTCTTTGACCTGGTGCCAATTTCATCTCTCCAGAGTTGGTTGGAAAATTAGGAATCAAATTACAAGAGATGGGACCTCTTTGTGATGCAAATATGGCTTGTCCTTGGCACACTGAGTCAGTCACTCTAGTAATTGGAATGTTACACATGTGCATTCAAAGTTATGTGGACACAAAGGAGTTCTATATCATGCCTTTGAATGGATGTGATGTTCTGTTGGGTATACCTTGGTACTACATGGTGGGGGCTCCTTTGGACACAAGAAACAAGACACCGACTTTGTCTCATACAGGCAAAGCCATGTTTTGGATGCAAAACTAAAAGGGTAGTCTATACCAATTGTATTTGCTTCTACTATTTCTAATGTAATGAAAAATCATCTTTTAATGTACTTAGTTTTTGCAATAGAAAAACAACAAGATGAAAGATTTAATCTTCCTAAGCTGGGAAAAGAGAGGATGGGTTTTGAAAGATCTAATCTTCCTAAGCTGGAAAAAGAGAGGATGGGTTTTCTTTTTGAGTTTCAAGATTGCTTTTCTGACTCCCTACCACAAGAACTACCTTCCGAAAGACCTAAGGATCGTACCACAGACCTAAGGATCATACCTAGATCATACCATAGATATAATCCGAGGAAGCACCTCGCCAAGCACCCCCCCCTACAAAGTTAGTGTAGACCAACAAGAGGAGATCATGAACCAGGTAAAGGACCTCTTGGAAAAGGGGCTGATTCAACCAAGCTCTTCCCCCTATTGTTCACCTGTGTTGCTTGTGCAAAAGAAAGATGGATCATGGAGGATGTCTATAGACGACAGAGCTCTAAATAAGATAACAATCAAGAATAGAGTCCCTATACCCACGATTAATGACATCTTGGGGCGACTAGAGGGGTCTGCTATGTTCAGCCGTATAGACTTGGAGTGGATACCACCAGATAAGAATACGGCTTGAAGATGTGCATTAGACATCTTTTAGAACCACATTTGGCTTGTATGAATTCCTTGTGATGCCCACCTTCGATAGAATGATGGAAAGAATCTTCAAAGAGCACAGAGCTTTTGTGGGTACCTTCTTTGGCGATATCATAGTGTTCTCTAAGAGTGATGCTGAGCATAAGAAGCATTTAGCAGTTATCTTTGCAGAGCTTAGGAAGCACAAGTTATTAATCAATGCTAAGAAGAGTGACTTCTTCATGCATGAGATCCACTTTTTGGGACACACATTGTCCAAAGATGAAGTCAGGATGAACCCTACCAAAGTTGAGGCACTCAAGAATTGGCCACCATTGAAGAATATTCATTAAGTACATAGCTTTCTGCATTTATCCTCATACTATAGGCGATTCATACGAGTGTCATGCCCCACAATAAGCAAGACATAGATGCCACAGTAAAAGCAATAGAGCGTTTCTTCTATTGGCCATCTTTGAGGAAAGATGTTGAGGCATATGTGAAAGCATGCATCGTTTGTCAAAAACTAAGATATGATGGGCAAAATCTACCTGGATTGCTACATCCACTGCCTTCCCTAGATAGACCATGGCAGAGCATTGCCATGAACTTTGTGTTTAATCTTCCTCGTACTCTGACTGGACATGATGGGATTTGGACAATCATATGCAAATTCAGCAAACAAGCCCACTTCAATTCAATCTCAGGAAGAATATTACAACAGATCAAATGGCCAAAATATTCATGCAATATTATAGAATGCCTCAATCCATTGTCAGTGATAGAAATCCGCATATGACCAATCTTTTTTGGCGAGGTCTCTTTGAGAAAATGCGCACTACGTTAAAGTTTTCATCCTCTTTCCACCCATAGACAGATGCCAATTAGAAGAGGCAAATTCTACTGTCTTATTAATTTAAAAATGCTATGTCTCAGAGCATAAGGCAAAGTGGGATCCGTTTTTGCATATAACAACATAGGTCACTCTTCCATGAGGAAAGCACCCTTTGAAGATCGAAGAAAAGTCCCTCCCATTTTGCACATGTAGGAAATCATCTTTGAAGCAGATAGATCTGCGAAAAGTTTGGAAGCAGCTTATAAGAAGGTAAAAGAAGCCCTCCAAAAAAGCCAGGAAAAGCACAAGAGAGCAACCGATCGTCACCGCTGTGAGCTACATTTCAAAAAAGGTGACTGGATGCGTTTTCAAAAAGCAAGATTTAATAAGAAAGGTAGTACAAGCAGCTAAATATGAGGTATGATGGGCCCTTTCAAGTCTTGCATAAGATCAATGATATAGCTTACCAGTTGAAGCTACCACAGCTCTGGAAAGTTCACAATGCTTTCCATGTGAGTTTGCTAAAACCTTTTCATGGTGATGTGGCTGACGAGATGCCTGATGAGGACAGCCTGAAGTAGAAGAGCAGGATGAGATCTTGATTCCAAAGCAGATCTTAGCACATAGGAAAGAAAGGTCCAAGGTAGAGTTTTATCTAGTGAAATTCAAGAATTATTTTGCAATGGATGCGGAGGAAGGTGAACTGGCAGATTCACCTGGGTTATTGCAGCTCTAGCTAGAATCATTTCAGCTTGAGCCAACTGTGGTTGAGGCTCGTTCAGGATCAGCAGAGCAAAGTTCTAGAGCATTTTCCTGATGCTCAAGAAAGGGGTAGCACTTCCACTCCCTCAGGACAAACAGGCTCACGTATCTAGAGGCGGCTTGGTGACACTACATGTCTCACCCAAGGTACTGCTTGCTGACATTATTTCTGCAACGGGACCTCTATGATGAGTGTACTAGGCACTCCACACAGATGATCCAGTCGTTTGAAGGATTTTCATAAGCGCTCTCTCTCTCTCTCTCCCTTCCCCCCCCCCCCCCCCATCACCTATTTTATTGCATCCAAAGAAGAATAACTATGCTACCCCAGCTTCTCTGCCTTTTCTCCATCCCAACCTCAAAAACGAAGAAGAATGCCTCCGGACTTTGAAATGGCTTTCATCAAAATGCTACTCATGGACTCAAAAATCAAGGACAAACCTTTCAGACTTTCCAAAACCATTACGGAAGCTATTATAACATTTACTCTCTTTCAAACTTATTATACCCCACTTGTCTTGATGATTTAATAAATCAAGTTATTTACGCAAACTTTTAAAAAATGGCCCTAATAAACTCTAATCAACCTATAACGACTTGGATAATAGTAGATTTAAAACCGTCAACTTTGACAGACAGTTGTCAACTCACTTATGCCCTCAAAGTTTGACAGATTCTCAACTGAAACAGACAAGATAAATGCTTCTGTTTGATTGAAAAGCTCAACAAAATTGGTACCTATGCAATTCAAATAAATTTACAATGAATAATCTAGTTTCTTCAGTATGTGGCAGACTCTGAGTGATGAGAAAGGCCAAGATACCAGATGACACGGACTCAATTTTCATAAATAAGAAAACTAAGAGATGATCTGATCTTGGGGTTTACAACCCTTTGCTCGTTGTCAACACCAACTGTGTACATCAACCTCGAGAAAACTTTAAACAAGCCTCTACTGACCTTCCATCAAGGAGAAGGCTAACACCTGATGCCGCAGACTTCAAGATTGATGTGTGTGATAATACAAGCCTTCTATACATTGCACAGTTGGTGACCCACAAAATCCACAACCAACAGAGAAGCTACTAAATTGATGAAAGACATGTAACCTCATATCATGAAAGGCGAATGGCCATTTCTTGTAGAAGAGTTCTCTTCTGTGCAGCGCTAATGAGACCTGCACATTCTGCATTCTCAAACACCTCTGCCATGATTGCAGCAGCATGGCCCAATGGCTCCTCCGCCGGCTTTTTCAACATAAAAGACTGCATAGATACCACAGGAGAGAAGGTTGGTAAATCTTAATCTCATTTTCCTACTATCTAAACCATGAAGCTACCTGCAAGATCAGAAGTCCATGTTTGTACTAATTTTGCACATCAGTGAAGGGTTGAAAAAAATAAATAGATTCATATCAGAAATATCACAGATATACCTGACCATGATGCGTGATTTCCAAAATTCCACGTGGCTGAATCCATGGTTCACCATCAATCTGTACTGGGAAAGCAGCGCCTGTAACAATCTTGATTACTTGACCTTGTCCCAACCTGCGAGCTCGTGAAAGCCCAACCTGTGAAACAAAATATCTAGTTTAGTAAATTAACCAACTGGACCACATTTTGCACACAGTCACCAACAATAATACCTGGAGTTTTCCAAGATGCCATGTTCCACAAATGCCCACCACTTCAAGCATCTTATCATGCATTGACTGTGGATCAAACTCATCATCATGCTCTTCCTCGTTCTGCCATAGGTCCACACCCCCCATGTAACTTCCGATATTTATTACGAGAACACCCTCAATGTCCTGCATCATAACCACATGATGATTGCCTTGGTAATTTTTCAGTCCAATATCAGCATAGTTATTGTGTACTAAACCTTACTCTATGAAGCACGGATTGTTCGAAAAGAAGCAGCATTAGTAGCTCATGGAAATCATCTAACATTAATGATTTTGGAAAGGAGACATTGCCACATTTTGCAGTAAACCTGAATACATCAGAGGTACAACCTCAGGAATTTCCACTTCCACACCATCAACTATCAAGTGAAGTTGCCATGGTAAGTCAGCACATGTTCTGTCAAGAATATCTTTGGCGCCTTCTCTGGCATATAGCATTTTATTTAAAAACTGCATATTCCAAACATTACCTCATTAGCCTGACCTATAAGTTCCGAAAAGGAGCAATTTGGATCAAGATAGTTTCATGCTAACAAGGTTTACTCCACCTGATTGTAAAACTTCTCAGGACTTTCTTCACGCAAAAGATGGATGTCTAAAGCCACTTTTGCATCACAGCCAATACCTGAGAAAAGATGATCATACATAGACCATAATATTAAGTGCTCAGGAGCAAATCAAAGAAGTGGTCAAAACTGATATCTAGAAAGAAGTTGCTGCATCAAACTTTACCCAGATAATTGTTCATAAACTTTGTAGAAACAGTTTTGAAAACCCCACGGCTCGAGAGTCCATCTGTTATATTGACTTGCCAACGATCAAGCATTGTGACTGCAGCGTGGTCAATTTGACGCAAAACCATACTAAGGCCACCTTGCCTCTCAACTGCGCCAAAGCCACCCCCCCATGATAAAACTCTAGAAAGGTCATTCCCAGTTCCTATAGGAAGAATTGCAACAGGTGGTGGAGACTCAAAGTTTTGCTTGTCAATTGCATCCAAGACCCAACCAACAGATCCATCTCCACCACAAACGAGTACTTTATAATGGGGCACGTTTGCAAAAAAGGCTAAACCCACTTCTGGGCCTTGAGCAGCACTCAGTTCAAAAACCTGAAAGTTTAAATGATTTTTTTTTGTTAAGACACTGTCAGAAAAAACGCTTTCATAAAGATAAGAAGAAAAGGACATCACACTACAAAAGTCTATCTGATCACTACTTTGTTCAAACTAATCAATTCCTAAAAAGGGAACCAATCGTATTTACACTAAATTGTGCAAGGCATGTCCTGACATGTCTTGCCCAACTCAACTCATGTTAAAAGCAAAACAAGCTGTTTAGCTTCTAACCTCATAATAGTCACCCACAAGTTTAGAACTGTCAACTCATGAGCACAGCAAGAACTAGCCGCTATGATCTCTCACAATGAGTATCCAATGGGTGCAGGCCATTGTATAAACATATGCACTCAGACAAACTCTGTTGGAATGGTCACCTCCCCATCCGTAAGCCCCCATATGAGGAGAGCGTGGGGGAGGGAGACCTAGGGCAGAAGATGCCCAGAGAAGAGAGAGAGGGGGGGCTGCCACATGGGCAGCACATAGGCTCTCATGTGGGCAGCCAGCTAAGGGAACACACCTGTAGTCAAGGTGGCTGCAACAGATGGCGCCAACAACAGGAGCAGATGGCGAGGCATTCAGCATCAGGATCTGGCCTGGAAGAGGTGAATCTGGAACAGCAGACATGGCGGGGTGTCCTAGGTAAAAGGCACGATGACGTCAGCAATAGTACGGACGCGTACAGGAAGGACATGGTGCCGGAAAAGGGCTGCAGCATGGCGGGGGTCTGTGGGCAGGTGTACAGCCTGTAATAGGGTCTCCAGCAGGAGCAAATGGGGCTGCTAGTGGGCAGTGGCATGCCTTATATAGGGCTGGGCCCTTGGAGGGCCAAAGGCCCTAGCAGTTTGGGCCAAAGGGACCCCGTTTTAGAGCCCTTAAAGGGCTGGACCAGCAGCAGACTGGTCGGCCAGTCTGCTCGGCCAGTATGAGGCAGGCTGGTCGGTTTTTCCAGCCCCCTTGGGGGGCCTATAAAAGCAGAGGCCTCAGGCCTCATTTCATATCCAGCATAGCCAGCAATTCTGGGCAGAAAGGAGCAGCAGGAAGCCTACTCTCTGGGCCTATCTACAGGTGAGAGAGTGCAACAAGGGCTGCAGACTTAGCCAGGAAGGGCTGGACCTTGGCTGTCTTCTAGGGCAGCAAGGTGCTGTGATCATCATCACTTGGAACAACATTCAGCCAGAGCGGGAGCAGCCAGAAGCCACTCCCTTGGGCCTCACACTGGGGGTGAAGGAGAGTGGAAGGTGAGCTGCAGACTGAGTTCCCTAGAGGCTAGACCTTGGCTGTCTTCTAGGGCAGCAAGGTGTTGTGATCATCACATTCACTGGAGCAGCAGATTTACAGCAGACGAGAGCAGTAGAAAGGGCTTCCTTGGGCCTTTTCCTAGGAGGTGAAGGAGACCTAAAGAGTGCTGCAGACTGAGCTAGTAAGTGCTGCCTACCTAGGCTGATCTACAGGCTGTAAGGTAGAGAGAACCATTCTGGACAGAAAGTCTACAGACACTTGAGGTGGAGCACGCGGGCTCGAGCCTAGAGATAGCCAGCAGATAGGAGAAGTACCTTGTGGTAAGATCAGAGGACCACACCATTGGTGGGACTCTGGATCTATCTCTTTTGTATTGTGTCCATAGCTTTGGACGGAAATATATTATTTTGGTGGTTTCTTTGTCTGGCTGGTTCATTGTCTATTGATGAGTCTGCACATCTATTTTATGCACATTAAGTTAAAAAGTTTGTGATTTCACACACCTACACCACACTGTGTGAGCTCCTGGGCATTACTATAAGTCTTCTGCTGTGCGTACCCTCTGTTGGATCATTTCTAACAAACTCCCAAGATGCACAAGGCCCCAAGGCTGCACCTAGCCAAAAATGACTATGAAAAGGGAGAGTCAATCCTATGAAATGTGTGTCGTAAATGTTACAAACTGCAGTAACAATGCTATGTAACCATCCTTGGAGTAACTGAAATCATTTTTGGATGCTTTTCTCAAAGTGGTCAAACTTTGTCAATATGGTCACACCTGGTCAAACTGAATCTCTACTAAGTGTTTGACAAATTCAGAGAAATCCTTAATATGCATCATTTTGGCATTAACCAATTTCTTTTGTTAGACCCAATCCCTTGTTGGTTACCTTAAAAGTATTTGGCACATCTACTCGTTTTGACATATGAGCTCTAATGATTCACCGACACACATTTGGTTATAAAATTTCCTGTGCAATGGCAGGTTCCCAACTCCCACCAAGCTTCCCATGTATCCTCCTCCTTCCTGCAGCTCCTTTCCACAATTTACCAACATTGTGGCACTCTTTCTGCATTCCCCCAAGGTGCCTGCAGGTTGCACCTTCTCGAGATTTATTGACAGCCTTTTCTGCCATTGCATTAGCTTGTGAGAGAATTCAAGAAATTGATAAAAATACTTTGGGTTGTGTTTCTATATTTTCTGAAATTCGCCATTCTATATGCTTTAATTTTTGGTTTATTGGTATTGAATTTGGTGCCTCAAGAGACCTCTCTCAAATATCCCTGAGGGATCTTTTGGGACAGAGGAGAGGATGGCTAGGAGGGGCTCTGCCCACTTAGCGCTTGACACTTGGCAGCATTGCATTGGCAGCTGCCTTGGAGAAGACACGTGGAGCCTTTGGGTGTCTGCTCTACAGACTGACAAACGCAGGCCGACGTGATAGGGCTGTGCTGTTGCAGCATGAATCACAGTGTGGATGCGAATTTGACTTAACACGTGTGATATGTGACAGGCACGGGCTCCAGCCTTCATAGCATTGGCAGTCTCTAGCAGCTATCATGGCGATGGCAGTCAGTGACAACATGTAGCAATGATGAGGGCTGCTGGCCAGCTGTCCCTAGTGCTATTCCCATTAAGACATGGCAGCTTGTAGCAGTGGTGGCGGCCCAATGTTGGATCATACCCTAAGACCTTGATACCTAGATAGACCTTTCACGTAGGGAAGAATCTTGAACCAAAGAGAGCACAGACGTAGATCCAACTTCCAAGAATGTGTGCTCATGAATCAACTCACAAGCACTCAAATGGGAGTTGTAACAGGCCTTAGTTTTTCCATGGGCATGACTGATTTATTTATTTATTATTTTGTGCACATATTTACTGATCACAAGTGCGAGTGTTTTGTGCGAGTCCTCTTTGTAGGATTTCACACATCCAACTTGTTATCTAGTCCAGATCCAATGCATTGGTCATTCACAGTATCAGTTATATATTTCTATTCATGGTTTTTAACCTGACACCTTTTACAAGGGTAGCCACAGTTGACACAAACAATCACATTCCGATGACAAGATGTTGGGAGCTAGTTCCTGGGTTGGACTGCGCATCATATGAAGTTATCATGAAGAAAGGAGAAGTAAGAAAAATGCTGAGTATCCAAGCAACTCCTTTCCAAACAATTCTCGCTTGATTGCAGTCCCAAAGGCAATGTCGCATTGACTACTTTGCAAAATGACAACGAGGGCAAGTGGGATCAGCCCCAAATCATGATCTCCACTGGTTCACTGCAATCCCTCCATGAATAGAAAGCCAAAAGAAAAGAGTGATCTTTCTCTTTCTGAGGATTTCCACAGCCTCCTCTAGAAATTCCTACGCAAATCTGCGGTGATGAAGAAGCTATCCCAATGGGGGGCTCTGGAGGGAATCCAACCTCTATTGCTAGCAGTCCATCAACTGCATAGATGCCTATTAGCAGGGAAAAAAGGACTAAAACACCAAGTAATGCTGAGAAGGTTCCTGAGAAGGATGCAAGTCCTATGGCTAACTGGAAAGCAAGTATGCACCACCCACGGGCCTACAAGAGATTGTAATTTTTAGATTTGGAATCTGGATTTATCCCATGTAATGAAATGCCATCTTAATCAAGTCGTTGGTATTGTGATGTCTCTTATTGTAGTCTAAATGTCTTCCAGTTATTATGCATGCTCTCCATCTAAACAGAGATCATAAACCTTAAAATCACTTGATTATCATACATTAATCTTATAAAGTCCTCCATTTGAGGTTTGTAACTGCTTACCTCATCACTCCCCTCAAAGAACTTAAAAGCTAGGCAGGCAATTGTATCTTATTAAAATTACAGTTTAAAAATTGGGAGTTGTAGATATTTGCACACATGCATAAACATGTGTTAACTTAATGCGAGAGCGAGAGATTGAGAGAGGTGCCTTGATGAAGCTCGATCATGTTGTGGTACCAACCGTGAAACGAAAGAAGGGAATCCCCCTCTCTCACTGCCCATGATCTATCCACTCCCACTCTCCTGGGTCCCACTGCAAGCACCTGATAGGTACACCTCCATATAACCACAACCTCCAGGATCCCAGGGCCAAGAGCAAAGGGTCGGGATCTACTGCAAGCCCGCTCCGTGGTCCACAAAACCAGCAATCCTAACAGGCTGAAAGGCAACCTCTAGACGAATATCATCCGTGGATCTAGAGAGTATACCTCCATCCCCAACGTCAAAGACCAAAGCATCTTCCCCGAAACCTCGAAGAGCAGATCACCTATAGAGGAACTGCTGTCCTCGAAAAAGCTCCCATCCAAGTGGTGGAAGTAATAGGCACCTCAACTGTCCATTCCACCGGGATGGCTGCATCTATCTGCTGAATCCTACGTGCTACCCCTCTGAGGTGACTCACGGACTGTAGTCTCTAATCCTCAGGTAGCCTGATAAAAGCCTTTCAAGTGCCTACTATGTAGGCGGGGCCTCTCTCCCATCTAGACCACTGCATATAATGGGAAGTGCCCAGAGGTCTGCCATGCTCATCAAGTATACTATCGTTCCAAATGATCGGCTGACTCCAACAGCTCTTTCCAGCAGGGCGATATTGGATATCATGAACATATTTTGTTCTCACAAGATCAGGTGAGAGAGCTGAGGATACAACTGGCAGATGCTGTAGCTAGAATCCAAGTTCTTGAAGGACCTGGTAAGCATGAGGTAATCTATAAAGTATTGCAAGGATTCCCCACCTACCCCCTAGTTAGTCTCCACAGTCAAGGATCTGGTTCAAACTGAAATGCAGACAGCGAAGCAAGAGGTAATTGTGGAGTTTGGAGCAAAGGTGAATAAAGCTGATATCCAAGAATAGATTATGGAAAATGAAATCAGACAAGATAATGCAATAAAAATCAGAATTGGGGGACTCCCAGATGGATGGAGGATTCATTCAGCGACTAACATGTTAAAACAGCAATGCCTAACATTGACTGGACAGCAGATGAGGATGAAAAGCCTGGTAACTCTTGAGGATGATGGTGAAGCTTCAGCAGTCCGTATAGTCATCATAAAGGCCATGCTGTTATAGTCATCATAAAGGCCATAACTCGCGAGATTTAAGACTCAAGATCCTACGACAATCATACAAGCTGAAAGGAACTAAGCTATGGATAGCTGAGGAACTTACAAGAGCTCAATTGAAGGATAAAGCAACGGAGTTAGCCAAAGTTAAGGCTGCCAGGAAGGATGGAAAGTGGGCAGTGTACCGTGGAGGAACAGCACTCATTAAGGAATTCAAATCAAAACCAAAAGACTCTCAATCTTAAAATGATGTACGGCCAATTATATGTAGGTTAAGCTCTTGTATTGGGCAGGTTTTTATTGTCTCATAGACCTTTGGTCTCCCGTGGACGTTAATAGACTTTCTTTCTTTCTTTCTCTCAGCACTCCAGAGGTGAAGGGCAGACTCAGCCATGACAAAGCAAAATGAGAGGGAGAAGGAAGCAAGAGGTCAACATCAACACATATGGTACAATGGGAGTGAGGTGGGCTCATATAGCCCCGATTCATCATAACCCCAACTAGCACTTTGTTACAAACCATCCCACAAATGTCCTCAAAATTGCAAGTGGTGGTTAGACATAAGGGCTCCCACCTGCTGCAAAAAGATCCATGTTAGGTCAAAAAGAAAAGTAAGATAGTTCTTTGTCCCACATGTTGTGGTACCTCCTAAGTTGTGTAAGCATTACTCCCACATAGCATGCTCACCATCAAGAGTGGCCACAATCATATAGCCATTGGCTGTCTCCATGGTGACTACTTTGCACGTCTCTTTGTGCCTTGCTGTCCACTTTTGCCCCCATTGGAAGCATTCGTTGCTTTTCCATAAATGATTGCACTTTTGGCTATGCTATCCTTCACAAATGCAAGAAATTGAAAATCATCTTCATTATAGCTGCTCTGTTCGGGATCAAACAACTCCAAAAGTTCCTACATGTTAAGGCATTTGACCCTTGGTTATAACAATGTGATTCTCCTCTTCCCATGACATCCATGAGGCCTTTGAAGCAGCCCAAGAGTAGCGCTTCCTTGATGAAGTCCTTATCTTAAACTGAGCATGGCTATAGTGCTCAAAGTGCATGTCATCATCAATGACCTTGCTCTCATCATGGGTTAGATAAAAGCAAAAGTATCTGCAAGACTTGTGAGACATTCTTCTAGTTTATTAGGTTCCCTGGTCTTATTTTTGAACATGTGGATTGTCAATTCTATCAAGTCTTTGCTAAGTAGCTACCTAACATTGCCTCTACAATAACATGATAAATCTGGCCTTGTTTAGTCAAACAATCAAACCAGTGTTAACATTGGGCGATAGGGCCATATAAACATAGTGCAAGGTATTGTTAATGTCCCACGGGCCTCCTAAATCCATGTGCTGGTTGGCATATACTTTCCTCTCACACAAGCATTAGCATAATATGCCCGTCTAGGCTGTCCCTGGGCCGGTCTAGATTTTGGGTGGGGAACAGCTCTAAGAAGAGCATTCACAATAGGCTGGGATGCGCCAAATGGCTAAGTGGCCTCTGCACCATACATGTGAAGCATCAAACAATCCAATGACATCACCCACTAGTAAAGTCACATGTGCGATTCATTTACTGTAGGTACCTGTGGAAAACCTCAAAGTGGGCTGTTCACCTACATGCTTCCCAAAGAAGGAAGAATCCCATAGGGTGTTTGATGAATATCATGCAAGATGCATGCCTTGTGTCCTTTGCACATCTGCAATAAAATCTTTGTGCAGTAAGGCACATTCTCGTGCCCTACTAGCAAGGATGTCACATGCTACATCATCATGCATATAGGCATCCCATACATGACTGTTCAGTCTTCTTAAATGCACCACAACGTTCTTCTGCAAGTGGCAATACATGGTAGCATTTTTCATCACACCATGTGAGGGCACTCTTCTGAAGTTCTGGAACTGGCAAAAGTTGAGGATTTGACCAATGTTCCACATGAAACCTGAAAGACTTATCGATTTCAGGGAAAGGAAATTTAGGAATAAGTTAATTCCAGTGTTCAAAGTTGAGTGGAAGGACAGGTCTGAGGAGGACTCAGCGTGGGAGTCGATTGCTAGTTTGCATAAGAACTTTCCTAATTTCGTTTAAGAGTAAAAGCTTAGAAGAGGGAAGACTCAATCCAGTAGAGTTAGGTGGTCCCTGGGATTAAAGGAAGCAGGCTAGAGGCCTTGGAACACTAAGCAAAAGGCCAGTTGGCTATATTTAGCCAGGACATTCCATAAAGCGGGATGTTCTTCTATATAAGAGTGGCCAAGGCTATTTTGTTGGTACTCAGTGTGCACACACCACTGGATGGTTTGGTCTGGATCTTGAGCCTAGACTCCTGCCTTCTACATGGCAGATCACGAGATACTATGCTGATGGTTCTGTGGGACACGTTCTGGTGGTATAGGATGCCAGCGCTATGGGCATAGCCTTGTGGGAGGCCCATGTAAGCAACGATAATTGGAAGGTGAATTGTCGGCCAGCGCTATGGGCATAGGCTTGTGGGAGGCCCGTGTAAGCAATGGTAATTAGGAGGTGAATTGTCTGCTGATCTTTATTATGGTTTGCTCATTGTGTTTGGACTATATATAGGGTTACATCCTATTGGATCCTATTGGGGATGCAATATTGCATTTTTGTTAATCGCTTGTGTTTGCAGGTATGTGAGCCTTCAACTCACAAATCTCTTTTCCTTGTTATCTAGCAGGTCTTCATGCACTGTAGTGGGCGGACCAAGATAGGAAGGAGGGACCTGTATATTACAAAGTCCACCAAGGTAATCTCCTAGCTCTCTTGTTCTTGTGGCTTCCTAGTCGGATCAGGATATATATTCTAGTTGTGCTTTTGAGTATATGGATATTTGCTTTGGGATCTTTGGTTGTCTTGGAGTTCTCAGGTGATTGGAGAATGGAGGCTGAAGACATTCCAGACAGCCAAAGGGAGACTTCTCATGGCAAAAGCTTTCGGAGAGTTAGTCGTGGATGTTGGTATCATGGACAAATAATTCTCCAATTGCCCACCATGGTACCCTCAAACTAGCATCATGTGTAGCTGGACTGAGGCTCAAGTCGATGTTCCCAAACTGCTCACACTTCGAATTTGAATGACCGACCTCATCCTCATTCCTCCTGGTGAGTCCTCAGCCTCTAAGCAACCCTTGTTGGCCATCATCTTCACCTTCACAAAGGAAGCTAAATCTGCATCCCAACCTGCTCACACTCCAACTTTGAATGACCGACCTCATCCTCATTCCTCCTGGTGTATGAAGGCCTTGTCGTCCGCCTCTAAGCAACCCTTGCTGGCCATAGCCTTCACCTTCACAACGGAATCTAAATCTGTAGACCACTTCCTCTAAATCAGACGTCAGCACTCTGTAGACCACTCCTCACTATCGGACATCAGCACTCCCAGACCAATGTCAGGCATATCCAATCTTAGGGCTGCTGAGAGGAATAGCTTTTCCATCAGTAAAAGGAAGATAAGCAGTACTTGCAGTAAGTTTGGTTCCCATTTGGGTAGATAACTCCTCCCAAATGGTGGCCATAAATTCTGCCTCTCTGATTAACGATTTCTTGTGGTAGACCTGTTGGGATGTATGGCTCACAGCTGCACTTGTGAGCCAGTATGATCCCTCAGACTCTTCTGACAGTGAGAGAAACGGAAAGATAAATAATTTCTATTATTGTGATCAGCTTGGACACTTTGTGTGAAGAGGAGGAGGAGAACCAGTTTGATAAAGAGGATGTGAAGTCTGAAGAGACGTTGATAGGTGGTTGTCAGACATCTCTGTTTTGATACTCAAAATTTATGTCTAGCAGAATTTTGTTCCAACTCCACTAATCATACCTCTGTGGGAATATCACCTTTTGAGGCTCCCTATGGATGTACTAGTAGTACACTGAAGTTGCCATCCACTGTTATTCATGGGCAGCTTTCAAATCAACGTCTTGTGGATGAATTGGAAAAGATGGTTGCCACTTAACAACGCACTAAGGAAAACATGGCTAAGGCAAAAGCTAGGATGAAGCAGTGCGCTGATCAAAAAAAGAAGAAATGTAGAATTACAAAGAGAGACGGTGTATCTCAGGTTACATCAAGCAAGGTTGGCGAAGCCAAAATCAAATGTTTTACATGTTCTGACCTCAAGAAGCACATGGACCCAATGTTACTGTTTATACCAAATCGCTGCCTATGGATGACAGCAATCAAACTGAAAAGATAATTGGATTCTCTGATCAAATGCTCAGAAACAATGTGCTTATTGCATACTACATTAAGTGGAAGGGGATACTTAATGAGGAGTCTTCTTGGCAGCCAGATTCAATAATCCTCTAGTATCCTTATTTGCTGAGTTGATGGCGACGTGATAGCAACCTGTCCATCACTACTACTCTGTATTTTATGGATTTCACCAAAGATATCTCTTTGTCCCTTCTTATCACAGCAAAGTATTTTAAGGAGAAAATCAGGTGAGGAAGGCTTGTGATGCAACCTCGAAGAGCTGTTCATTTGGTTGCATAGGGTTGAAAGAGTAGATTAGTCTAGACCATTTGTAAGCACCTTCGTGATGAAATGCTCTAAATAGCAGTAGTCTCTTTAGTTTGCTACAAAGTCACCAGAAGTGCTTTGAAACATAGAATGGTAAAAAATTTTAAAATGTTTCCAAAAAAATAACTAGAAAGGTTTTGTAACTTTTTGGTCCCAAAAGAGTGTATAATATGTCCCACAAACATATATAGTCTGCTGAAATGATGCTATACATATAGAGTTTCAATTGTACAACCCTTGAAACAATGGCATGCCATGCATACAACATTGGAAAATATTAATCTATTGCCTCCTGTCAACAAATACAGGATAAAAATTACCTGGTTGGAAGAGAACTTACGTTCATAACCTAGCCACAAGAACGTAGAAAGACTTAAAAGTCTAGTTTCTAGCAACTGTCAACCTCAAACCAGTAATAATCAATTGCACAAATGATGAGGTCAAGACCATCAAAACCAGCAACCAACAACCACAAAACAGCACTAATGATTCATGAGGTCTGACTTAGGTACGTACTACAAAGTGTCCAAAATGAAATTAGTCACAACTTAGCATGGTTAGTAGCTAGAGTATGTTATCCACTCTACCCATGGCAGCAAGCAAACGTTTCTGTGGAAGAGAAACGTTTCAAAACATGCTTCTCAAACGTTTCCCTTTTAAAGACAGGTGTTTGTTGTACCTATGATTCGCAAATACTCTATTTTTGTACTAGAGCTACTCTTTCACTTGTCAACACAACAAACACAACGTTCAGCCCTAAGGGAAAACAAGCCAGCTCACCAGGCAACCATAGGTTGGGTGCTGCAAAGCATCTTTCAACTTGACGTCTAGACCACTGAGGAAGCTAGAATGGGACGCGTGTTTTGACTATCAGGCAGACCTGATAACCATAAGCAAATACACGCCCAATCCTGTCTTGGCTGATTGTTAAGGCCAAAAAACAACAAGGTACAAGTATCACAAGACCTGTGTTCATTTAAAGGTGCATGTTTCTGTCCGACTGTATTTGTACTCATCCTTTTAAGTTTATGGGTGCCAGTTGCTTCTCTCCCCTTCAGAAAGCAATCAAGACTTTTCGCATCCTAAAAAGCATGCTGCCTCTTCGTACGACAAGGCATTCATCAATGCAAACAACCGATTCAAATGTTCAAAAAGATTATCAGCTGACCTGCACAGGATTCAGAAGCATGTTGAAGTGTGTCCTCAAAGACAATCCATGTTGCGCCCCACTTTTTTTATTGATAAATACCAGCAACGGGCGGACATCATGTGGCATCTCAACTAAAGAATATCTTAACTTTTTCAAACCTGCATTGTCCTCACTTACAGTCCCATTCGAAGTGTCGACTTTGCTCATGTCTAATGAAGCAAGACGACCGCTCTTCCTGCCATCGCTTTCTTCCCTTTCATAAAATCCATTGTCGAGAGAGAGGGTGTTATGTTTAGCCGCCAGATCACTGTTCAATTTATTACGGCCAGCATTTTCAACCTTGGCTTTCAAACAACCATTGACTTCCTCTCCGTCATCACAACTGAGCGGAACAATGTGTTGATTAGATTCCGCGGTATCACTTTCACCGCTACTGCCATGAAAAGAGTCAAACGAAGGAACTTCGACAACACTCCTGTAGCTCGTCTCACCGACAGATGGCTCGTTTCCTCGCTTTCCCTTCTTCCTTCTCCGCCTGATCTGCCCGCGTACAGAAGAAGCAATCTCGTTTGCACCCTCAGTAAGCGACTTCAGGAATCCACTTGCTAAATTCTTGCTGCCGTGGTCTTTCACATAAAGAGGTGACACAATTAACCTCTTGAGGGGTCCAAGGTCGCAGATTTCATCCACTTCCTTAGATGAAGCAGCGTGGCAGTCAATATGAACTTGACGTTGGCACCACATGCAGCGCCAAATAGCAGAAGGTGCAAAGAGGGAGCCGCTGCAAGGCTCTTCGCAGTGCACGCAGTATGCTGGTTCTTCGAATTTACTTTCCTTATCTCCCAGTCTCTCAACCCAGTGATGGAGAAGAACTTTTGATCCAGCCATGGCTATATTCTTGCAATCTCGATGTGACTTTTTATAGCAATTTAAGTGCGCGGCAGCTCCACAGACAAGGCACCGGGGTACCATAGCATCTGAGCTGGCCTTCGTCCCGAGAGATTGTGACGGTGCTAAAGATTTTAAACAGACACAGCAAGTAGATGTAACGCCCTTGTAAATTTCTCGACTCCATGTGTGAGGAAAGGAAGAGGGTTTCCTTTTCCCCCTTGATCTCCGCTTGGCACGAGCCGCTGCCTGCATCCAGTGAATGGAAACTTTTCTGTTCCACTGAGTGATAACATACAAGAATGTGAAGATCGTTACAACTATTGCCGTGAACCATCCCAGGACAACCACCGGTGATTCATTGAATCGCCTGATTACATTCGCAATCGATGTCAACAGCTCTTGGGTCGATGAGCTGTGATTGCCACGATCCATTCAGAGCGTGCGAATCCTCATACCAAGCGTAAAAACGTAGAAATACATGCCCAATAAGTGATGCAATCCATGAAGTCGTTGATAGCGGGTAAAAAATTTGGTAATCATATATCGTCGTTTCACCTGGATGTGCTCACGAGGCCAGATTGATTTCACCGGTTATACGCAGAGAGAGCGACGAATTTCCAGGTAACCGACGCCCGAATCTAGGCGCAAAAACGCACAGACGCCGAGCCGGCTATGTCCTGAGGTGGTGCGCAAACAGATCGGCTCAGATCGGAGCAGACTTTGGCATGTTATAGTAAGTCGCGGTTTTTTTGGGCTGTGATCGGATCTGGAGGGCGATGGAGAATCTCAAGATGGGGCGAGGGCGAGGGCGAGGGCGAAGAGCGGTTGCTGGTGCTGGTGCTGCAAAAGGTACAGAAACTTGAGCAAAAGCCAAGGTCGACAGGACATACTCTACGTGTTTGAAGAAGAAGAAGAAGAGGAGGAGAAGAAAGATTGTTTGTTTGTTATTTTTTCTAGTGTGGAGAGCATCCCATTTCCCACTCCAAAATAAGAGCATACATGGCTTTAATCGTCGCGATCACCACGAAGCTCACCTCCTCAGATACAACACAAGGCCTCAAAGGTCACCTCCTCAACACGTCCGTTTTCTGCACCATCTTGTAGATTTGGAGGATCATCTTCTAGCTATCAACTCAAGAGTTTGGGATTCATTGCTAGCTATCAACTCAAGAGTTTGGGATTTAGTGCCATCTTGACCGTGAACCTTGATGAAGTAGGGAATCGACAAGCAAACCCGTGAAACAAGGTAGGTAGAGAGCCAATTTCATCGACAGTTGACCATCAACGGGCTCAAAGGACATGTGGCACATGCATGCAAGACATGGGCGCAAGTTAGGAGCCAATTCTGACAGCTTGTAGAGATGGAAGGCACATGGCATGCACACGCAAGACATGGCAAGCAACAATTGGTAAACATTATGCTATCTAATTCCTAGGATCAAAGGGTTAGATTATTGATGCTATCTGATTCCATGGATCAAAGAGTTACAAGAGGCTTCACAACATATTGATCCCTAGATCGGATTAGAGTGCAAGCTAACTCTAATCCAATCAGGGGAATCAGAATTGGGTGAAAACTTGAAATAGGTTTACACTAATGTGATGAGCTCTCCAAGGATCAACATAAGCATGGAGCTCCACCCAGATTTGATCCCGAGGATTGGAATGGCATTATCCTCTTGCAAATTCGATCCGTGAGATCGAATTAGCACTGGCATGCACACACTATGTCAATCCTAAGGGTCTAATTTGTGTCCAATCTCATACTAATTCGATCCCAAGGTTCAAAATTTCGAGTAAAATCATACTAATTTTATCTTAGGAATCGATTTCCTATGTGTTTTAGGATATTTTTCCTGTCAATTTTCTTGTTCTCATCACTTGAATCTTCAACTTCATATCCATTTTCATATAGTTTTTATATAAGAACCTACTTTTTGCATTGAGAAAGTCCATGGATTATTTTGTTTGTGTTTGTGTTCACTATCATCAATGGATTTCAATTCCATTCCAAATTTGTTTTAGGTTCGTTTTGCATTGAGAAAGTTCATTGATTATTTTATTTGTGTTTGTGTTCAGTGCTGTCAATGGATTTCAATTCCATTCCAAATTTGTTTCTTCTTCCTTTCTGCAAACCATTGAAGCTTAAGATTGTGAGCAAGTGGGGGAGTGCTTTAGAGAGTGACCCCCAGTTGTCTTCCCTAGAGGTTACACCTGCCAAGCACCCAGTTGCAAAGTCCAAGCTATACACTTCAAGTGATCATCAAAGAAGGTTCATTAACCCTATATTACCTTCGTAGAATCTCTTGGTTGTCGAGCAATTTCTAGATGTAGACCCCCAACCACAAAACACCCACCAATACCCTCATCATTGATGGTATTTGGAATTTATAGATTCCAAGAGCTTGCTCTTCTATGTTGCTAGGGATTCCATTCTCTAGGTAGATGAAAAGAATTATAAGTCTTCTTGCACTATGAGGTCAGTTTCCTACAATGAAGATGAAAGCTATTTTTTGTGATGTTCATGGTGTCCAGCAAAATTAAAACTCCACAAAAGCATATTGCAATTCTTGACATGAATTGTGAATTTGAGAGAATTGAGCCCCTTGCTCTCAAGGAATTGGTAGAAGAATTTGTTAGAACAAATGCCAATGTCTTGCCCAAACTAGTTCCTTATATGTTTTCCACTCAAGTGCCATCTAGGGACTCACAGAGCAAGAAGTCTTCAAAGGGGGGTAAAGAGAGACCACCACCAACGAGTAATGAGCGCTTAAAGAAGAGTACAGCTGAGGCAATGAGGCCTCAAAGAAGAGACAAAAGTAGATGCCCTAGCAAGTGGAGGTTGCTTCATCACCATCTTCTAACAACAAGAGGAGAAGATGTAGAGGCTCCTAGAATTTTACCAACTTCTGGAGTTGTGAGCACACAACAAAATACTTTGAGGGAGAAGATTTGATAAGCATCTTGTGGACATGAGAACTTTGAAGTTGCAAGTGAAGAAGGTTCACAGGCCCCCTGTTGACCCTGATACTGGAAGGAGACCCTTGGAGGTCAAAATGCCACACGCATTGCACATAGTACATCTGAGGGCAAGAATGAAGATTAATCCTTTTGCCAATGTGGTTCCATTCTTTAATGGGTGATCCATCACAATGCCTTGAGAAGGGAAATTTTGATCAAGTTTTGATCTTTTAAAGTCCAACTCCTATGACTATTTGGTGATTAGAGTATATCATAGTGCACGGGCTTAGAGACAACTAACCATAGAGTACCCAAATTCTATGCATTTTAAATTAACAGAGTGTAAGATATATGTAGGCCTTACAAAGGAACAGGCCACTCTTCTTGCTTGGGACCACAATATTGATAATAACTACTGATAGGATATGTCATTTATCCAATTCCACAAGGACTACCTTGATTTTATGAGGATTGATGACAAGGTCATTCTAGCATTTAAGATCTAGTGATACAGGAGACTAGCCTCATTTTTTTGAGATTAAGTGTTCAAATGCCATGTAGAACTATGATGGTCCTGTCTAGGATTTTCAAGAAGAAATTCTTTGTATGTGGGAAAGATAAGCATGGGAGACCCTATTTGATGAATAAAGATCATCAATGCAAGGCATAAAGGATGAGAAAGTCATTCTTTCGGCAATGACTTGAGTGAAGGCATTGGAGTTTAGCCTTAGTGAAATGTCACAACATTTTGAAGAGTAAACTCCTATTCTTTTTTTACAGATATTTTTGTCATTGTGTAAGATGTAAGGGAATAATTCTATATGTCCCTATTTTGTGCAAGCATAAGATATATATGAAGATGTAAGAGCAAATGATGGTTAGGCTCAATCAACAATTGATGGGATCAAATAGATTATGATTATCCTATCTCAAATGCCTATGAATCATTGAATCCATTTTTTATTGAAAATTGTAAGTAAGACCTCAAATGTCTTGCTTGGAGGTATTGTATAATTACAATCAAGCCTTGTCTAATTTTTGTTTTTCTTGTTAAATAGAATACTAGAATAAAATTCAATAGCTTGGAAAGACATAGTTTGGGAATGTCTTGGTGCACATTGAGGGTGCACGATTGGAGAAGTAGATAGAGGGTCTTCATCTTTGTATAAATTGACAAGCAAATGAAAAGTTTTAGTCCTCTGTGAATCCTTTAAGGACTAACTACTAAAATATGTATTGTTTGACATTAGAAATTTTGCAACAAAGATCACTATGAAAGATTATAAGCTAGCCATAGCAGATATCCCTTTTGGATTTAGGTTAAAGTAAAGTGCAAATGATATATCTTTAAGCCTTCAATTCATACAATACAGCTCTAATTGGAGCATTCTACGGCTTAGGTAGCTTCCGTAACTAGAGCACTCACGGTCCATACACATTCTCAGCTTCATGACTAGAGCACTCATGGTCCATACACATTCTCAAGAGAGTACGATCTCATAAATTTATTGTAAGTTATTCTATCATCTTCAATGTGTGCTAGATGTTGTTGCTATAGCTTTGCACATTAATAATCTTTTTATTTTTTGATTTGGTTAACAAGGTAAATATAAATATGAAGGATGTACATGAAACAAAAAGATACATTCCTTTGAGATGATATTGGTTACTACTCTTTATGGAGAAGTGTAAAATAGTTTTGCATTGTCCAAGATCCTTGTAAATAATATATTCCATTTTCTAGCACTAAATAATATATTCAATTTTCCTTGAAAATCGCAGTGTGTAGAGAATAGCAAGTCCATCAACCCATACCAAAAGCTGCAACTTCTAATCAATGAGCTTCTAGATCTATTCACAGTTGATGATTATGGTTATGAATTTTTATCAGGGATAGGTACGGCCACTATTTGTGCTCTCCAAAAGAATAGGCACTACATGACAGTTGCAAAAGAACCCTTGCAAGCATAATTTATGCGATGAGTATGCATAATAACTAGATGCTGACGAGGAGTTGGGAGTAAATTTCATCTTAGATATAGATAAAGTGCAATTGGCATGTGGGGATCCCCAACCTTCCTCTAAGGATGAAGAAACTAAGCTGGTAGAGTTGGAAGAGCTAATGGTAGTAGATAAAGTGGTCAATCCCTCAATAGAGGAGCCATATGATAGAGAGAGGATGAGGAGCATGCTAGTGATGAGCAACTTCTAGACGTTTAGAGTTGGTTTTAGATGTTTAGAGAGAAGAATGAGTGCCATGATGATGATGAGCAACATGATAGAGAAAGAAGAGAACAAAGAAAGTTTATTAAATTTTTCAAAAGGCCAAAGGGTCTATGAGACTAAAAAAACCAAACACAATGAGTTGAATGGGAGGATCCAATAAGAGGGCATTTACTTCCAAGACAAATACAAACACAAACACAATGTAGATCACATAGGGGTTAAATGTAATCGCCTCTATGTATGCCCTCATCCTATCTAATATTAATGCATAATGGATGCAAAGAAACAAAAAACTACCCAATCGAAATCCTTGAAGAGTGGGGGAGGTAGATCCATGTGTAGCCTAATTTGGGTCGATCAAGCCCTCTAATATTATAGACAGTGACCTCTATAGAAGATGAGCTTCACCAAAAGCTCACTATGGGCTAAACAAGTCTTGTATGTGGGTAGTTGTATGAGATCCTCCTGAATGGCCTCATTAACCTCGTGATAGGTGATCAAATATAGAGGGAGCTTCAAGGCTATACTAAAAGTGAGGCAATCTATCCATGTGGAGTCCCATGCTTGCAAAACATCTATAAAGTATGGGCATACCAACACCTCTAATCATCCTTAGCTGCTGCTACTAATGTCACGAATGTGGATAAGGCCATCCATGATAATCTACATTAGCCAAGAGCCGAAATCCTTACCTTGATGGAGGTATGTGATCACCCAGAATGTTACATCAAGCGAGAGTGGCGGGGCCCCAAACTCACCCAAAATGATCTAGTGAAACTAATAGCATACTGCAAATCATTAGTGCTAATAAGAGAATTTGTAGCCCCTCTACTCGAGCTAAGTCCACCTCTAATAGATCAGGCCCCCAATGTAGGCTACCATACAAGCTCGTTGGGTGAACCAAAGAATCAAAGAGAAGAGACTTGGTCCAGGGATCCTGGAAGTGAGAGTGAAAGCACTGTCACTAAGGAAAAGCAAGTGACAAAAAGTGAGCGATACAATATAGTTAAATATTTATAGATCCCCTATTTCAATAGCAAAAAATAATAATTTATTCAAATGTCCATATGTTTACTCAATGATAGAAGGTTGAATATGCATATAACTTTAAAGCCACTAACATTAATTTCACATCACCCATAAGAGAATTGGTATGTTTTCATTGCCAATACATCATTAGTATCAAAGACAAACCCCAGTGCAATCAAGTTCTCTCTTTCCACCACAGTAATTGAGACCATCAATGCAACCTTGCATAGAAGTGGGGAATTTCCAACAAGGACTCCTTGAATGAATTTGTCTACATTCAATGCATATGTAAGTGCCTTTTTAACTCTATTCACTCTTGGAAAAAAACGCATTTTTCTTTGTTACTATAAAACATCCCTCCCTAATGATTCGAATACTTTTACATCCCACTATTTCTAGTGCACAAATTTATATTGAAGTGCATGAAATTTTACTAGATGGTGCAAAAAGGCATGATAATCATCTAAATGGTGCAAAAAGGCATTTGATTTGAAAATTTACTAGATGGTGCAAAAAGGCATGATAATCATCTAAATCATGCTTTGCCATTTGATTTTGATATGAAACATAACCCCATTTGGACTTGTAAATAAGAAGTTAGAGGGATGTGAAAATTTCATCTTTTGGGCCAAAATAGGGAGCGTGTTAATGCGCTCCAAAAGATGACATTTTCACATCCCTGTATCTTTGCAAGTTGTTAAAATTTGGTTATTTGGTCCAAAAGATGAGTTTTTGACATCCTTGCGTCTTCTTTTGATTATCAAATCCAAATGGCATAATGTTACAAATGACAAGGCATGATTTAGATGGATATCATGCCTTTTTGCATCATCTAAAAAAATATGTGCAACAAAATATGAAATTTATGAAATATTGTCAAGTTTGTTGCACCAAATTTAAAGCAAGGTTTCCCATGATAGGGAGTGAGAAGACACCGTCTATTTTGCTAAAAACAAAAGCCAAACTTTAACATCCTCTACCTTTTAATTGCACTCAAGGGGTCACTCTTCATAAACCCATAAAGCATGTGCGAGCAAACATGTGTTAAAAATTACCCTATTCTTTCATTTTTGCATTTTCTCATGGACTTGGTTAAAACCCTATTCGTGTTTACATTTTCAATTTTAAAATTGTGACACCCCTTCATAAATTTACATATATAAATTATGTTAAGTTGCTATCTTATAAACCCCCTTATGCACATAAATGGCATGTAAGTCCCCCAATAATAAAATACCCCTCAGTGCACTAAAGTGATATGTTACATGTTTATGAGTGAACCCCCCCCCCCCCCCCCCCCCCCGGGAATTGCCAAACCCAAATGGGTCACATTAAAATAGTCCTTAACTTTGGACTACTCAATTTCAAGAAATGTGTCACATAACCTCCCCTTTGAATACTTTCTACTTCAAGCAATTATCCATTTATTAGTGATAATACTCTAACATGATGAAATTACCCTTCCCATTTAGGTTAATATTGTCCCTAGTTTAATCACTCTTTTAATGTTATCAAAATATAATTTTTAATACTCTCCATCATCTAGATATTGTTCATAATGTGCAATCTTCCTTGGAGTCATCTTATGAGTACTTCTACTTTCCATAATTGCACATTTTATTTTTACAATGTGCTTCAAATTATCTGTATGGCTTGGGCGACCGTGTGAAGTCATTATTTTCTGAAGTTGCATTTTGAAAACTCATGGTAACAAAATGTAACAAAATGTGAAACTTCTTTGTTTTGTTTTAAAAGTCGTAGATGCCTCTTCATTTTGTAATGTGACTATTGCTACTACTAAAAATTCACTCATTATCATCATTGTCGATTCTTACATACAATCTTAAGGGTGGGCTTGTTGGGCCTTTTTTGCTATGTAGTTTGATTAGTAGACTACTATAATGATATAAGTTCCCTTAGTGCCACATGGCTAGATTGTTTTGTTGTAACATAGAAATGGCGCGTACGTCGACTATCTCTTGGAGCAAGCTATGCCAATATGCATCTCTCCTAAAGACCTAGGACCACCAAGACTTCATTACAACATGTCATGCTTTCCTAAATTAGGATGCCAATGCAGATGTAATGATGTACCTCCAAGCTAATGGCTAAATAGCTAATCTAAAGTGATTTCATCTGGCATGCTTTTTGTTATTTCATTTTTAAGATTTTGAGGGAACTACATGCCACTTGTCAAAGCAATAGAGACATTCTAATTAAGATTTCACCTCTTCTCATATTATTCAAGGTTGATATTTTTTGTCATTCCTATCATATGCACTTTTTTGAATTTAGTTCATCTCCATTCCACTTCAAAATTTGTTATTTGAGAGTTTCCAATTGTCCTCACCTAATAGTGAATTTAGAGACACCTCCTTAAACATGTGAACCCTACTTGGAAAATGAGAAAGAATATAGTATTGATATGAAAAGTCTTATAAGAAAAAGAGTGGCCACTACCATTTCTCACCTTTTTGCTCTTTACAAGGAAAGAGGGAAAGTTACATAAGATTCATGGTATTCTTTTTTGCTATAAATGGCAAAACATACCCCAGAATGGAGTTTTCAACCCTTGGCACGCATCTCCAAGAAAAGTGTCATTCATATTCTTCCAAAGGCTATCTAAACATTTGGACAATAATTGCAACTTTGAAAATACTTTTTTTGCACACCGCATGCATCACGAAGCCATAATTCAAAAAGCATAAAAACTCATACATTTGATATCGTAAGGCTTTATACAAGAGCATCAAATAGTTTGTACAGATCTTCACAAATACTTAATACTTTTGCAAGCCGTAAAACATTCGCACAAATCGAATGAGCAAAAATAACTTGAAGAAAAATCAAAAGCAACACCTTTGTACAGACAGAAGTCATTTGTCCTAGAGGGCGCTCTATTTAAACCTATAAAGAGTTGTTGAAGTTGCAAGTTCACTTATAGCTTGAAGACATATGCTCACCTATCGTAATTGGAAGTGCTTGAAGACATATGCTCACCTATCGTAATTAACTTCCAACTACTCTGCAAGTTCTTAAAAAAATTTACACATTTGTACACTTTTGCCAATTGATGTCACCAAATCGTAAAAGTTTCTTTCATGCATGTTGCATTTGACATTCAACAAATTTTTTTGCCTCTCTTTTGCTTTAGATAGAAATTGAAATTTATATCATGGACAAACATATAGGATTGCACAAAGCACCGTTCCCAAGAAAACATAACAAGTTTATGTAAGCTTGAGAATGCATTCATTCAAAATGTCTAGAAGTGACCCCAACCAAATCCCTAGAGCTAGGAGTTGGAGAAAACCAACTTTGCCATGTTGAAATCTACAATGAGTAAAATCATTGCTTAAGGCAAAGACAAGAAGCCAATTTCCATGAGAAGCCAACTAGAGTTGAGATGTAGAAGCTAGATACAATCACTATGTTAATAAAGAGCAATACAGTCGCCATTAAAAAGTGTAAACTCACCCTAAGAAGCACGAGAGATTCTACAAAAGGAATTTGAAATAACAAACTCTTCAAGCATTTTGTTACTTGAGAGCCTAGCCAGACTATGAACAACTAAAAAATGTGATTGGATATAAATGGGTTTACAAGACCGAACAAAAGGCAATTAGCAATTATCAGCATAGACAAGGATGAAGTAGACTGTCAAACCTTGTGCTTGTGGAAAGCACATCATTGTCATCTTGGTGGTTGCAATTGCAACCCACCAAGGTGGAAGCACCTTCCAATAGGTGGAGGCTTGTATGATAATCTAAAAGAGGAGGTTTATGGTGCAATGGACAAGTTGAGGCCAAACACCCTCAAGAAATAACAACGCCCAAAAGCATCCATGGAACAAAAGAGACAAGAGACCAAACATCCACAAGAGACGAATCCCACACTCTAAACTTGTTGGCGTTCATAAGCAAAACTACAAAAGAGACAAGAGACCAAACATCCACAAGAGGCGAATCCCACACTCTAAACTTGTTGGTATACAAAAGGAATACTACATAAAGAAGGAGAGGGGCACCCCTTTCAAAACCATCACGACTATCTACAATCTTCACGCACCCATGGAGCTAGGCTCACACATCCTCTAAATATTGGGAGTACACAACGAATCCAAAAAAAGAGATGCTTGAAATGGCATCCCAACTTTTGTGTTGGACTTTATCATGAATGGGACCTCTAGAGTTACTTTGGGTTGCCATATTCCTACCAGATGGGCCTAGTTGTTCACTTGTACTTTGAAGGGTTTGTCAAGTCTTGATTCCCTGCTACAAGCAATATGTGTTGTGAAATACTATTTAAAGGGTGTGCTTGAGACTAGCTAAGGTGCCTGAATCATGCTTTGCTTGAATGACCACCACAGATTAGAAATTTGACATATAAATTAGCGCGATGAGATCTTTTCTTTGAAGACCTATGTGTTGCTTACTTGCACACTAACCATGAGCTGCCTAGTAGGAGATTGTTCCATACTTTAAATTTTGGTATACCCTTTAGTTAGATGTGCTACTAGTTGGATACCCTCTCCTTCTAGGAGTAAGCTTACTCAGCCTTGACATGTAAAGTTACTCCTCTTTGTCTAATGAGGGGTATCACACACTGTATGTGATAGGGTACACTTATGGGGCCTGTCCCATCGACAGCTCATCAATGGCTCCCAAGAAACACATTTTTTGCAATAGAGCAACATCTATTCCAAGCAAAGAGCTTTTGCTTGGATAGATTAAAATGCCTACATGTGGGAGCCACTCATGCACTTTCAAATTTTAGGTCAAGATCGATGGCCTGCGAATAGTGGTGCACCGAGCGCCTAACATCATGGGAGCCCCATATTTAACTAGGTGGTCTCTCTTTGGTTGCTCAACATTTTAGAAAAATGATATAGAAAAATGTAGTTGTAGGTGTGAGAAGTAATTGTATATATACAATAGATATAACGGGTGAATGGCTATTAGTTGAGTCTCATATCCAAGCATTGTAAACTGAAACAAACCAAAGCTGTTCCATGTAAATATATTGCGAGCTCTTTTAAAACTTTCCTTATCTAGCTGAGTCAAAGTGATGTCACAGTTCTAATAACCTTACATAAGCCAAGAAAGAAGAATAGCTTCACACTTCAAACAGTTCAGTGGAGTTTTAAAAACAACCATTTGCTAACAAAACAATTTACATTTAAGAAAATGTCTCAGCAGCATCAGTTAACTTGTGCCCATATTGAGGACTGCAAAAAGTCTTGTTTGCCAGTCTTGGAAACTAAAACCACCAGCAATTCAAAGTTTGCTTTTGCATTTAGTACTCTATTCTACAGAAAACAGCCCCAGCTGTATTGCATATTTTGTGATAATACATCTCTATCAACACTATATGGCCATAATCAAAAGAGCATGATCAATACATATTTTAGGACTTGTGTATAGGAAAGATACCTTGACTGAGTTCTAGTTATATAAGGAAACTTTAGGATATTATTTGCAATTATTCTGACTTTGCTGTGACTTGATGCCACTCTCATAGCCCACAATAACTCAATCCCTCAATCAGAGAAATTTGAAAGAAACGCAGAAAAATTTTATTTAGGTCAACAACCCCTTTCGTTTGCATGAATGAGAATTCAGGCAGTAACCTGGCGCGTTATTTTGCCTGCTCCCTTACTTCAGCTCTGCTTCACTGTTCTAGAAACTTTTAGCAAATACTGCCTTCTGTTCACTTGACAGTAAACTAAAAATATTTCATCAACCCCAGTTCCTCTGTAGAGTAGTTGATTGCCTGCATCACTTGTCACCTTTCTGCTTGATTTCTGTCAAAGAACCTATAACAGACACGTGCAAGAACTTTCTAAATCCCACTATATAGGATGCATCATGCTGTCTTAATGTTCATGATGCGCACAGCTATACCCAATATGATCATGCTGTGAGTGGCTATCATACGCTGAAAAACCATGCATATGGTCATGTCCATGACCTGAACAACCACTGTGATCATGATCAACATTGTGATCATGTCCATGACCTGAACAACCACTGTGGTCATGCTCGACATTATGAGAGTGGCAATGAGGTTTTATGGTATAATTGTCATCATATGATGGCAACAAGGAGTTCTCATCGTTTGGTCGTGGAAACAGCAGTTTTAGACGAAATGCATCAACTCCATTAAGATAATATTTGAAAAGCCTCTTTGCACGAATGAAGCCGAGGTTTCCATATAAGGCTAGAGCACCCTTGTTTGTCACTTCAGCCTCTAAAGTAACCTGTAGAGTTGAAACATGTGGCCACTTAATTACCAGCATCCAATAATGAAAATATAGACTCCAACGCATGCTCTATAAAGTATGATGACTGTTTGAGCCAAGAATTTCACCAAGTAAAAATGGAGGCGACTACTCGAAAGCCTCATCACAGAGTCCACCCTACACTTATCAATAAATGAGCCAGCTGATTTACAGGATTCTTCTCAAAATGACTTGATAAAAAAGAGACCCAACTTTCAAAGACAGAACCCAGGTAACATAGAAGGGTGAACAAAAAGAACAAGTAAATGCTACAATTGGCGAGGAAGGCATTACCCATCACCAGTCAACGGAAATTCAATCATGAGCAGATGCACCTAGGAGTTTTATTTTCCTTTCACTACCAGTATTTAAGCATTCATCGGCCCCATTTGAGATTGTTTTGTTTGGCAGGGGAGGAGGCATGAGCATGTGTGTGAAGTATTTACGACAATCGGTGTGTATGTAAGTATGTGTGTATACAAGTGCGCAGGTGCACACACAATGAAATTATATAGCCATATATAGAAGAACCGATGGATACACAAGGCTTTAACTTTGTGAAGTTAAAAGTAGATAGGCCTAAAGACAAGGTTTCGTGTACATGTGCATGGTGGTTAGGTAGGTGGATGGATGGGTGGGTAGGCCCATGCGTGTGCACCTGTGTAAAATCAAAAAGTGCTGAAAAGATATGCTCCCATTGTTTTTAATCCAAAATCACATAGTCACTACCATAAAAAGCTAAGATGGGTGAGTGACTAGGTGATTTAGCGATGGGGAGAATAGAAAGGTAGGTATACATATTAAAACGGTACATAATCTCACAAAGGGTCGTTCTGGTACGTGTACCTCGTAGGATGACTGAACGAAATGTACAACACCCTATCATACCATATGCATGGAACTTCTCCTAAGAAAATAAAGAGTAATCTTTATTAGAATTGACTCCGGTCAAAGAATGGTGAAGTTGGTTAACCACGAATAAGTTTTTATTGTTTCTACTTTTGCCTTGCATTGGTAAAAAGAGAAATGTGGTAACGCCTACAAGGGACTAGCAATGGTCCAAGAACTAGAATGCATGCATTAGACTAACCTCTAATGGGTTAAAAGTGTTGGTATTTTATTTGTGGTATTGTGTAGGACCATGGGGAGTGCAAAAAGCCCTAGAATTAAGGGAAAGTGCAAAAAGCAGGTCCTACAAAGAAAAAAGCACCAAGAATGTGGGCGCCTACTTTATGGAGGACCCCACAAGTCAAAATCAGCAAGAAATCCAGTGCACTTTTTAATAAAAACCTCCTAAAGCTGATTTTAGGGCTTCGTAGGATGACTGGAACGAAATGTACAGCACCCTATCATACCATATGCACACCTTAAAAGTGTCACCATTTGGAACTTCTCCTAAGAAAATAAAGAGTAATCTTTATTAGAATTGACTCCGGTCAAAGAATGGTGAAGTTGGTTAACCACGAATAAGTTTTATTGTTTTTACTTTCACCTTGCATTGGTAAAAAGAAAACTGTGGTGACGCCTACAAGGGACTAGCAATAGTCCAAGAACTAGAATGCATGCATTAGACTAACCTCTAATGGGTTAAAGTGTTGGTATATTGTTTGTGGTATTGTGTAGGACCAAGAGGAGTGCAAAAAGGCCCTAGAATTAAGGGAAAAGTGCAAAAAGCAGGTCCTACAAAGAAAAAAGCACCAGGAATGTGGGCGCCTACTTTAGGAGAACCCCACAAGTCAAAATCAGCAAGCACTTTTTAATAAAAGCCTCCTAAAGCTGATTTTAGGGAAAGCTCAGCTTTCTGAGAAAAGTATGCCTAATTTAGGCTTACAAAAAAGCTAAAAGCTAGCCCCAGCTTATTAGAAAGCTCTTGCTTTCGGGTTGGAGGCTAAGGCTATAAAAGAAGAGCCTCAGAGCTCTAGATCATGAATATTGTACTCAGTTCATGCTCTTGTGAAAGCCAATTGTACAAAGCCTCATTATATTGCAATAAGACTTCAGGGGGGTCCAGCCCTTATTTCTGGGCCCTAGTGCTGTGTTTTTTTTCTTTCCTTCCAGCGCCAAGCTCCTTGCTTTGGGTGAAGCGATTTGATCTCCAGGCCATCCGTGGGCTCCCTAGTTGCTGCAATTTCTGTTCCATTCCCTGTGGCGATTTGAAGTTCCAGCCTGGATTAGTGCCTAAAGTGCCCACGAATCGCTTATAGGAGACCTTGTGTCGGTTTAGAGGCTATTTTGTGAATTGCGATTTCATCCAGGAGGTGTTTTCTTGCTGCTATTTAGTGTTTCCGAGGTTTGGTTTGGGTTTCAGAAAGTTTTTTCCCCCTTTTTTTGGGAGGGCAAATGTGTCCCCCTCCCTTTAGATTTATAGCTGTAATTTTAAAAGTAGTTGAAAATAAATCAGACTGATCTGGTGTTTGTTTGTGCACACTTGCCACCTCATTCTATCCACTCCTACTCAAGCCTCTCTCCCACCTCCATCCACGCACCACTTCTGAGCCCATCTCAAGGCTGTTTGTTGTTCCCCTTCCTTCAACCCACACAGCCCTTTTGTGGCTGTTGCAGTCAATGCTTACCCTTCTCATTGCCTGCCCTTCTTTAGGTTTCTTGATACTTCTCCTTGCTTCTTGCTTCCTTCTGATTGCAGCTCTCTTTCTCTACATATCCCCCTCTTCCAAGCTGTCATTTTTCCCATGGTGCACATAGACCCATATACTATAGAGTGTTCCAACTTTCTGCTTCCAGTTTTCCAGTTGAATCCCTTTAGTTCCATGTGTAATGAATGTACATCAATAGTCAATTACATTGTAATCTTTGACGGATGATTTATCATTGCATTCTATGGACTGCTCACTAGTATATTCTCCCTTTCCATGCCTCTTTCTCTCTCCCTCTCCCCTCATCTAGAAAACATAATACTAGTTTACAAAAAAGGCATGCCTGATGTCTTTAAAGAATTACCCATACGATACACATACCAATACTCGGGCCGTACTTCTGGCACCTAATGTAGGGTACCACCTTCATCTAACACTAGAGCAAGCAGGCTTTGAAGGCCCCCAATTTATTCTTCAATCCTACATTCAATAATCTTAAACATAGGAAAGATAAAGCAAGAGGCAAGGATAAGCCTAGGCTCTAGCATAGACAGCTAGCTAGAAGAAGTGTGCTATATGCCTCAACCCAAGACCACAATATGCAAAGGAAACGGCTTGCATACCAAGGAGTGCACATTCAGTGCATGAGGAAGGGTAGCAGATGTGTCTGTATTGTTTGGGCTTGTCACTATGACTCGTCAGGATCCCACAACACCTCTCGGGCGATCCAAAGGGTGGCGGGCCGAGGGTGGCGGGCCGGTGGAATTTGTGGTGTGGGAAAAAGATTGAAGAGTGGTGATCAGGGTGGCTCTATCTTCTAGTAGGGGGGCATCATCAATATCAGCAAGCATAGAAGAGAGGCAGGCTAGCTTATGTTAGAGTTGATCTCCTGGTCTCCTAATATGTGATGTATGTGTTGCGAAATGTGCTTAGTGTCGCAATTGGTATGGTCATTTCCTAGTGGTGCCAATGGGATAGAGAAATTTGTAATGTAAGATCTTCATAGATGTTTTGTGTCTGGAATCTCTACATTGAGCAATTTGTAGCCCTTCTAGCTTTATTGACTCATGAAGGACACTATTCTGATGGTCATCCCTGTACCTTGTGTCTATGTCTTCAATCAATTTCACCTACTTTGTCTGCAGACAGACTGCCACCATTTCGGTATAGCCTTGAGGCCCCATCCATTCTGCTCACCTATCATGACGTGCATCACATCATCAGAAAGGACCTCTTACAACTCCACACATAGACGACCTGGCTAGCACCCCTTGAGCTTTTGGTAAAACTCAGCTTCTACAAAGATCACTGCTGGCAAATCACAGAAGAGGGTCCACTGGCTACACTCGGCTCCCTCTCCCACAAGCCTTGAGGATTCTCAATTAGATAGTTCCAACAAGTCTCCTCTCACTGCCTAAGTATTGAGAAGGACGAGCACAAGGCATCCATACTTTATGTTTCATGTAGGAGGTTCAGTCAAAGGGGCACTTTGCATTCAGATGCCTTGTGTGCTATGCGATACATGGATGGCACTATTGTCTATTTAGAAGCATATTTAAAACACTTCCAAGTCCATCCTGACAGCAACATGAGGTGACCTTCTTAATCAAGGTCTAGCAACAAAGAGACGGACCCCTTGGTTGTAGGGGCGAGACCAAGAGGACCCACCCAAAGGATGATCGCAGACTCTTTCAGCCCAACCACCCAAACTAGAGGCAACAAGGGACATGACAGAGTTGAGATGTAGAGAGTATGACACAATACTCTCTCCCTCTCATCGACTCACACATGAGGACCATAGATATCTCCTCTCTACTGTTCAACTTGGGGGGATAGACTGCTGAAGTGACGACGGCGCTCTCCATACGCCAACCTACCTCCTAGAGACCACAACGAGGGGCTCAAACAAATTGACTAGGTTGAGGACCAGCAATGACCTACTACTGACTTTCTTTCCTGATGACATCAGCCCTCACCAGAACCATCATCTCTCTATCCTAAGTCGACCGGCAGCATTGGTCCCTCAAATAGCATACAGTGAATCTGACACCCTGATGGACAATTGATTGACAGGGCCATTAATGGTAATATTACCCCCCTTTTTTTGCTCTCATACGAACTGTCTTATGTTTACTCTCCCGAAGAGAGAGTGGGGTGTATTTATCTATTGATGTGGATGCCTGCTTTAGTGGCCCCACCCCTTAGCTTTAATTGAATTGGGTTTTTCTTTGGTCTCATAGACCCTTCGGTTTTTTGAAGTCGTTAATGAACTTTCTTTCGTTCTCTCAACATGCCAATGGAAATATATCACGAGAGATGAGAGAAAATTTGAGACGTGCTACATGTTACGCTCTAGCCGAGGTAGCATGACCTCAGAAGAATCACTCGACATTTCCCTTAAAGGATCTATCTTTGTAATATAAGTGTTTGCGCTTCATGTAAATGATCGGGAGGGAATTAATGTCAAGGTCCTAGGTGAGGGCTGATAGCACCAGACTAGGTAGATCTAAGGCCAAGGGCCTAATGCAAAGATTGTGCCTAGGGGCTAGGGGCAAAGGATTTAATGTATCCCAAGAGAGGGGTGAAATGTTGCATTAGGAAGGCCCTATATGGACGACATGTGGCATCTAGATCTATCTAGGGAGTTGGGGCTTGTTGAGGCTAGAGAGAGAAGAGAAGGATTTTCACGTATGGTTTTTTGGGATCGAAATTTCTCTCTCCGCTCGTTAGCTTCAGCAAGGTTGGCTGGGAGGTTATACATGGTGCTGCTCCCGTGATTTGCAGTAGGAATTAGTTGGTCAGTGTTTAACAATTGGTATCAGAGCCTAGGCCAGGCACGGGAGACGTGACGTGCAGGCGCAGAAATGTGACATGCATGGAGCGAGACACGCAGGCATCTAAGCTGTTGCTGGAGCGGAGGGTTCCCGTAAGGCAACTTGACGAAATAAGACAGATGAAGAGCGCAGGATGATCCTACTACTCGTGACCTCCACGCGACGGACTCATTTGACGAAATACGGATGTGTGAATCGGACGATGCATGATCGACGAACGACATGACTTACAGTCAGAGCCATGCATGGTCACGTAAACAGTTCGTAGGCGGAGACGTGTTAATTGTTACGTGGAGCTAGGTGAAAGCTTTTGTAGTAGACAGTAGGTTTGGAGCGCAGGTGTGACAAAGATTGGCGTGGGCGTGAGATGCATGTGTGCTTTTCAACGGTCACGGGATCTGGCCGTCTCCTTCGTTGACGCCAGGTAAGGATTGGAGGCAATATATTCATTTGGTAAATGGGATCGTGTTACGAGAGGCTTTCGAAGCGATAAGTGGAAGAGGGGGCTGGTGAAGATAGACGATAGGTTGACGAACAACCTATCTGTTTCGTCCAAGGCCACGCAGACTGCTCTTAGGCTTTGATAGATTCCAAACAGAGAGCTACGCTTTGATGGAAGTAAAAGAAAACAAAGATCGTATCAGTTGCGAGCAGGCAGTACGTGGAGGCTGCAGGCTTCAGGGACTCGAATTGCGTGGAGCTTCCAGAGAGCATCAATTTTTCCTTCATTATAAGATTTCAGTTTTTTTTTGTGCAGCCTATTATTTCTGTACAGCAGAGTCTACAGTTTACTATGCCTGTGTGCTTCAGTTAGAGTCAGTTTGCAGGAATTTCCCTAGTATAGGGAAAAGCACGGTCTGAGATAAATGCCTGATCAGTATGAATGTGGGATTGCAGGAATTCCCTAGTATAGGGAATTGTGTCAGCTTGTAAATACAGCTTTCTAGCAGTGGTTTTATATAATTTTTTTTTTTTTTAAAACCCACAAAACAAAACAAAGTAAAATACCCATTGAACTAAATGGAAGCAGAAGAAGGGGCTTCCAGGAGGGACCCTGGTGAATTAGGAGTCCGGCCGACCCAACAGGTGTCGCGCCTAGTAGCTGATACTTTATCTGGCAGGATTGCATTGCTGGAGGATGCCTTGCAACAATTGTTAGCGCAGCAATTACAGGCCAATGCAGGGCAGTCCGAACTTAGGAGAGTGATACAGAGTATGTCTGCCAGACCTTCTCGAGAGGAGAAGGAAAAGGCTCCAATATGGAACCAGAATGGAACCAGAGTCTAGTGTCCATACGGTCGAGCCTAGGAAGGCTAAAGTGCCAAATATTGCCAATTATAGACCGGAAAAGTATTATGGTCGGATGAACGACCGTAGCTCCGATGTCATTGAGACATGGTTACACAAATGGGACGAGGCATTCGCCATTTGTGAAATCAGAAATGACATCAAGAAGATCCGTGAGGCCACCCACATGTTTAGTGAGGCAGGGGATCGGTGGTGGATTAAACAACAAAAAGATGGTATAGCATCCACTACCTGGGAGGGGTTTAAAAGAGAGTTCAGGAAACACTTCTTACCTCCTGAGGAAGCATCCCGAGCTTGGGATCAATATAGGAATCTTCGTCAGAGAAATTTATTGATGGCAGAATACACTGATAAGTTTCGAGAGAGTGTAATGAAGATTGATGAACCCCTGCCTCAATCAATCCAAGTGAAAGATTTCATATTTGGATTGAATGATCGAATAAAAATGGAAGTTCGGGCTAAGTACGCGAACACATTAGATGATGCAATAGCTATAGCCCTGAACTATGAGGATGCCAAGGGCAGCAAGCCGAGTGGGTTTGCACAGGTCAGAACCCACCATGGATATCCGAAGAAATCTGGATTTAAGAAGAAATGGACTAGTAGTGGGAGTGGTTCTCAGCCGAGTGGTCAAGCCAAGTAGGCGAAACTGGCTGAAACTCCTAAACCAAGTACCACCATTGGAGTGAAAAGGAAAGTAACCCCAATGGCAGCCCGGGCTTGGTCCAAGTCTCCCTTGAACCCAGAACAAAGGGAAAAAACGAGGAGAGAAGGCTTATGTTTTGGTTGCCTTCAGCCTCATCAGTGGAAGGATTGTCCACGTAACAAAGATCGTCGGATGGCTGAGATGGTGATCTCAGAGTGTGACGTGGAGATGGAGGGAAGTCCCAGAGCGGAAGAGATGCAGATTCAGCTAGCGGGATCTTCTTAGAGGTTAGTACCTTGTTTGTTATGTGTATCTGTTGCTAAGTTAGTGATGAGTGCACCTGATAACATCCTATCTAAGCCCGCAGCAACAGGGTATACAGCCTTTAATGATACGGAAATAATTAAAATGAAAGGGCAAGTGGCCAATCATAATGTCATTGTGTTGTTTGACTCGGCGTCAACTCACAATGTGATTAACTCCAAGCTCGTGAAGAGGCTGAAATTAAAGACGAGTCCATCTGACTATGCGTATACAGTCAGGATGGCAGATGGAAGTTCAACTGAAGTATGGGACCAAAGGGTTACCCACTCGGAGCTTCGTATTCAGGACTATGCTGAGAAGCTTGATTTTAAAATGACCAATCTTGCTCATGCAGATATAGCCCTGGATATGGCATGGCATTCTAGGAAGAATCCAGCCATTGATTGAAAAAAGCACGTATATCAATTCAAGATGAATGATGTGCTTTATGTCTTGCGAGGTGAAAAGATATACCTCAGGGACCGTTGGTTTCCGTGATGGAAATCCGAAAAGCTCAAGTAGAGTTTTTATTCCTTTGCACAGCGTCGGTAGAGCCGGTTGATGATTCTTCGGCTAGCATTGATGTTACGCAAAGTGGTGAGATGGCCAAGCTGGCTAATCTTATAACAGAGGAGTTCTCTGAATGTTTTAGGGATGAACTACCTTATGGGTTACCTCCAGAGCGGAATGTTCAGCATAAGATTGAGTTAATCCCTAGGGCAGAACCTATAAATAGACCTCCCTATAGAATGAGTTTTACTGAAGAGGCAGAGGTGCGTAGACAACTGGAAGAATACCTCAAGTTGGGGCAGATTCAACCAAGTTTCTCACCTTTTGCTTCGCCAATGATATTAAAGAAGAAAAAGGATGATACGTTTCGCCTCTGTATAGATTACAGAGCATTGAATAATATCACTGTTAAGCACAGGTATTCGATGGCTCGGATTGATGATTTGCTAGATGCATTATATGGAGCCGTGATTTTCAGCAAGATAGATCTTTAGTGTGGCTACCATCAGATCCGGATTAGAGCCGAGGATGTGCATAAAACCGCTTTCAGAAGCAGGTTTGGTCATTCTGAGTTTTTGGTAATGCCCTTTGGACTTACCAATGCTCCAGCGACATTCGCCATGCTTATGAACGATTTACTACGTCCGTATATCGAAAAGTTCGTAGTACATTTTATTGACGATATCCTGATATTCAGTAAAAGTATTACTGAGCATCGTGAACACTTAAGAGTAGTGTTGAGTACTTTGAGGAAAGCCAGTCTTTATGTAAATAAAAAGAAAACTATACTGTGTATGGTTAGGCTTGAATATTTAGGGTTCATAATTACTCCACAGGGGGTAGAAATGGATCCAAAGAAAGTGGCTACGATACTAACTTGGCCAATCCCTCAGAGTCTAACCGCGTGTTGCGATCATTCTTGGGATTTGTCCAGTTTTACAGAATGCATATCAAAGGATATTCCGGAATAGTATTGCCATTGACTAATCTGACCTCAGATAAAGTACCTTTTATTTGGGGACAGAATCAACAAGAAAGTTTTCACACCATAAAACAAGCTGTGGTCACAAGACCGGTGTTAAAAGTAGTTGATTCCCAAAAAACCGTTGTTCTTAGAAACCGATGCAAGTGGCATTGCGGTAGGAGCAATTCTCCTTTAGGAGGGAAGGCCAGTAGCCTTTGAAAGCAAGAAGCTTTCTCCCTCTCAAAGGAATTGGCCAACTCATGAATTGGAGTTGTATGTTGTTATCCATGCTTTGAAGACATGAAGGCATTATTTATATGGTTCAGAGTTTTATGTGGATGTGGATCATGATACTCTGAAACATTTTTGTAAACAGCCTGACTTGAGGGGCCGCCAAGCTAGGTGGGCAGAGCTCATGCTGGAGTTTAATTTAACGATTCGGTACCGAAGAGGAAAAGACAATAAGGTTGCTGATGCGTTGTCTCGCATTATGCACAACTTGAGTTTCACCGTATTAGAGAGTGCTCTAATGACCGAGATTAGAGAAACTCAAAAAGTGGACGAGTTTGTCCAGAGCTTATGGCCTAAAGCTCAGGTGTTAAAAATCGGGAAAAATGAAAAGGATGACCTGGCATCCAGAAAAGGCCAAACTTATGCAAGATATACCATAAGGGATGGTATGCTAGAAAGAAATGGCAAGGTTGTAGTACCTAGTCAGAATGATCTCACGCAGAGAGTCATTCGACAGTGCCATGATAGCCCATGTGCGGGACATCCAGGAGTTGAGAAGACATATGATCTCGTGAAGCGAGATTTCTTTTGGCCAAAGATGAAAAAGCATATTCATGAATATGTGGCATGGTGTTTCTCGTGTCAGGTAAGCAAGGCTGAGCCGGTGAAGCCACCCGGACTTTTACAGCCCTTGGAGATACCACTAAGTAAGTGGGAGAGCATTTCCATGGACTTTATTGTAGGGTTGCCTATGACACAAGGAGGGTATGATTCTATCCTTGTGGTGGTTGATTGTCTAACCAAGATGGCTCACTTCATTCCGACTAGAGAGTCTGTTAGTGCCCCGCAAGTGGCGGATTTGTTCATTAGACATATATTTCGTCTGCATGGATTACCTAGATCCATAGTGTCAGACAGAGATGTCAGATTTACCGGTCATTTTTGGACAGCGGTATTTGAGACACTGAGGACTGAGTTGGGAATGAGTAGTGGGGATCATCCTGAGACGGATGGTCAGACGAAGAGAGTCAACCAGACTTTAGAGGATATGCTGAGAGCATATGTGTCATTGAGGCAACATACGTGGGACAAGTGGTTGCCATTGTTGGAGTTTGCCTACAATGATAGAAAACATTCCTCTACCGGGTTCAGTCCGTTTGAGCTGAACTATGGGTATAGACCAGCAAATCCAACTATAGTTGGAGTACCTCAGAAAGTGCCTAGTGCAGCGAACTTTGTGGTTTAGATGCGGGAGATGCTAGCACTTGTGAGAGCTAATATCCGCAAGGCTATGGATAGAGCCAAAGTGTATGCGGATGAAAACCGGTCTATAAGAGTATTTAAGGAAGGAGAAAAAGTTTTTCTCAGAGTTCCTTCGCACTCGAAGTCGTTGACTTCAGGAGAGTGTGCAAAGTTATCACCTCGATACTGTGGGCCGTGGTTAATTCTAAAGAGAATAGGCAGTGTAGCCTATAAATTAGAATTGCCACCGGGGTGTAAGGTGCACCCGGTTTTTTATGTTTCACGCTTAAAGAGATTTTTACATACAGGTGACTCACTAATCGAAGGTGTGGTTTTGTTTCAGGAGATAGAGGATATTGCGAGGCGCAAACCAACAAGAATCTTGGACCGAGGAACAATGAAAATACGAAATCGGAAGATACCCACGGTATTGGTTGCATAGCATGGTCAGCCTCTATCCGAAGCTACCTGGGAATCCGTATACCAGTTGCGGAGAGTGTTCCCAGATTTTATCATCGAGGACGCTGATGTCTGAAGAGGGAAGGAATGTTACGCTCTAGCCGAGGTAGCATGACCTCAGAAGAATCAGTCGACACTTCCCTTAAAGGATCTATCTTTGTAATATAATTGTTTGCGCTTCATGTAAATGATCGAGAGGGAATTAATGTCAAGGTCCTAGGTGAGGGCTGATAGCACCAGACTAGGTAGATCTAAGGCCAAGGGCCTAATGCAAAGATTGTGCCTAGGGGCAAAGGATTTAATGCATCCCAAGAGAGGGGTGAAATGTTGCATTAGGAAGGCCCTATATGGACGATATGTGGCATCTAGATCTATCTAGGGAGTTGGGGCTTGTTGAGGCTAGAGAGAGAAGAGAAGGATTTTCACGTATGGTTTTTTGGGATCGAAATTTCTATGTCCGCTCGTTAGCTTTAGCAAGGTTGGCTGGGAGGTTATACATGGTGCTGCTCCCGTGATTTGCAGTAGGAATTAGTTGGTCAGTGTTTAACACTACATAGAGGGCAAACACCTGAAGGAGGAACCCATAGAGGATGCACGTAAAAAAAACTAGATCAAACTGTGCTCTACTTCTAGGCAAATCAACCTGTGCCTTGGCAAAGGAACAACTTCTCAAGGCAATGCATTCTTAGCTTTAATACCAATGGCTGGTATTGGATTCTAGAGTTACCCTCTCAAACTTGTTCACATAGAGATGAAGATATGGAGATGCTCTGGATGACATGAGTAAAAGGTTACATCTCGATTGTTCGTATAAATGATAGTTAGTTAAGAATGAAGAGTACTATGCAGAAAAAAATTACATATTTGTGCAATATTATAAATGCCACATATAAAAGGTTTGTAACTCTACAACATAATATTGAATCCCTGATGCCTTCAGTCACCTCTACTGCTAATCACAGCATCATCCACAACATCAACACTAGCCTATAACCTACAAACTGGGTCTGCATGCACGCAAGGATTTACCAACTCATAGTTCACATCCACCCTAACAAACAGTCTCCTGTCTGAATAACTGTTAAGTAAAGGGCTGGTGGAGCACTTCGCAATTGAGAATTTTAGAAGCTTGGTTGACTATGCTAACATAGCTACTTAACTCTATTGCCATCTCTCATGTCTTTGATTTATTTTGAAGTACGAACAAACATATGTAGATGTATGTATGTACACGTCCTACAAAACTCTGTGGACATCCATGTGCATTTGAGTGTAAAGTTATCTTGTCTCTCTTCATCCAAGAACAAAAGAAAAGAGAGAACTTACAGAACACTTGTAAAACTTTAAAAGCATCGGAGTCATGTGCCATACCCACCTCAAATCAAAACCCATCTAATGTTTGTATAGCTTTGTGCAATATCAAGATTAGAATTGCAGTGTTATAATTTCCTATGCTATTCAAATCAAGCATTGAAAGGAAGAGCAACTTCATCATTTTAAGGTTATAAGTGACATTCTTACATCACAAGGTAGTGTACATTCATATTTTCTTCCCAAACACCCTTGGAAATACTTTATTTCATACAACAAATAGATAGCTACTCAAATCATTGACCATAAAGAACAGGACAAAATAGAGACACACCTCCTCACAACCTGAATCACGCATCACTTGAATAGATCTGGTCACAAGCTCCGTAGCTGCACATTTCAATACGTATTGCTAACCACAATATCTAGCCGCAATACAGATGAAATTTCCTGTCAAAGTTCTTAGAAAAAAGCATCATGCCTTAATCATGGTACATTAGTAATCCAAAGCTTCATAAGACCCAATCTTCCAAATTAGATTTTTCATAAAACAAGTTAAAGAACAAAGTTGGTAAGCAACTTACACAAGATTATGAGTAAATGAGGAAAAAATAAATAAAACAACTTTGAAAGCAAAGCTATGCTTATGTTTTCATGGTACATTAGTAAGGCACAGAGCATTATGAATAAGGAGTGTAACACTTAATAAGAAGGGTAATTGGAAGCATATATTCATAAGATGCAAGGATGAGACAAAAGATAATTTCATAGTTTCAATCTAAAAGTCCGCTGTAGATGATCTTCCAGACCACCTTATGTGCACAGAACTCTCCAAACATCAAATCTATCCAAAGGTAAACATGCATCGTGACAGCAAATAAACTCAAAAGCAATGACAACTATAGTTATTGCAAAGAGACCATAATTTCCAATTCCAACTTAAACCAAAAGGGTTGTTAGAGATTCTTGATTGTGTAGACATAAGCTATACATACAAGTTGCAAGGATCTTCCACCACTCTACTCTATAGAAAGAAGTGAGAATCCGATCTCTGAAACTGCCCCACAACATCAACATTGCCTCCCTAAATGCTATGCACAATGCTTTGACCACTGTATCCATCTTTATTATTATCATTATGTGCTCCTTACGCGAAACAAAGTTCGCCACCTTGTGTGACATGTCACGAGCCTCGTGCATATAAAGGTAGAGTCCCCTACTCAAATTTCTTTAAAAGTAAAATCTTTCAAATTTCGTGCCTATGTTGCATACTTTGCATGCCTTTCAATTAAGAGCCTTCGGATTCTTGCACAATCTAAGAGACATATATCCCCAAATGCAAGGTATTAGGCAAAGCTTTAGAGTCTAGATCTAGACCCCACCTAGGGGTTTTTAGGGGTTCCAACTATACGCATTGACTAAAAGAGGCTTGATACATCAAGGATAACACCAAGAAGACACCTTCGAGCATACCCCGCTAGGGCATCTTAAGAGGCCATTCATACACTACAACATTGCCATGTATACACATGTTGAAGGGATTGCTTCGTTATATTTGATGAAAGCGTTGACATAGCATAAGCATATAATTCAAATACTAAACTGTTGCTGAAGCCTACCGTTATTATTACTACATAACATAACAAAATATATATAAAAGACTAGTTACAAGGTTGCTAATCCTAATTCCATTTGCACGACAAAGTTTCATCACCTTACTGATTTGCAAAGACCTCTACATCAACATCTCCATATTCTAAAAGGCCCAATCTACATGGGTGGCCACCTTCTATGACTACATACAAGCCAAGCAAGCCCCTCCAAATCCTCAACCTAATAGCTCGGGGTGGGTTTGTTTTTTTTTTTTTTTCGCGGGGAGGGGGGGTGGGGGGGGGAGGGGGAGGGGGGATTGTGAGCCTAATGAGGCCATCTCCCCATCTTGGTAGGCAAAAAATCTGTTGCTACATCCATGCACGACTCACCAAATGCACAACAAAGAAACAAAAACTTACCTAGAGTCTTTCGAACATGCATAGTCAAGATCATAGGGCTATGAAGAAGATCCTTCTCACCTCCACAAATATACATCACACTGTCCAATTCCAATCAATAGATGTGATTTTACCAATCCACCTCATGATTTTTCTTGCAGTGCCACGCAATTCTTGTGTGAGCAAGCATGGTTATTTCAAAAATCTAGCCTCTCTACATAGTCGTAGATGCTTAGCTCCAACAGTGTGACCCTTTGGTCCCACACCTCAATTGGATTCTCATCCGCATTCCGAACTATCTAGGCATAAGCAAATGGGCTAGGTTTCAGCTTCGATCTTTTTATTAGTTTGGAAATTAATAACGTTGTGCGTGATACTGAGTCAACCAACACCACATTATGCTTGACAACTTATCCCTTCATTTTTATTGAGTCCACTGCGAAAAAATATGAATAGCCAATTGATGTCACGGGTTTCGATGGGATATATCATGGACATTCTTAAGTTTTAAGAAACAAAACACACAATAAAGCACTTTCTATCTGAGAGAAGGTCCTTCTAGCAAAATCTGAAGGTTCTCAACCCTGGGATTCTTGCCCATTTCTGTATCGCATTCAAAGATTACCATTTCAGCCATGCGATGGCTCTTATCCCTCCCATGGTCCTTCCATAAACACAGTTGAAGGCATCCGAAACACAGTCCCTCTTTCCTTGCTTTGTCCTTCTGGTCAAGACACAAACTGCCATAGGTGATACTTTTCTTTTCACCCCTACAGTGGTACTCGGCTGTGACGTACTACAGTTATCCTAGATTGCTTGGCTTGATTATTGATGTGTTGCATTGTATCTTTTATCATAAGCTTTTTATGAAAAGTTGGCTTCTTCAAAAACTTGTCCTGAGTTTCAAGGTGTGCGAAACCACTTCTCTTCCCCCTTGCATCCTTGTAATCCAACGCAATTGCTATTGCGTTACCAAAAGTGTTGGCATATTTTCCCTTGACTTCCATTCAAGCCAAATATGTAATCTTTGGCTTGAACACACTAAGATAAAGTTTCTTCATAACTATCTCCTAGAATTTATTAGTATACTCAGCTATTGATAAGTTCCTCTGCCTGAGATACCTACACTTATCCATGCTCTTCATCTAGAGGCAAAAAATATTTTCGGAACACTAGTTTGAAATTCTCCCAAGTAACTGCAGCTACACGATCTTTTTGTTGTTTTATCCACCACCTATCTGCAGCTTCCATAAACATGAATCATCATGATATCATAGAGGACCTCACATATGGCAAATGCCTCATCCCATTTGGAAGCCACCCTTCGATGACATCCCAATTCCCATCAAACATCCTGCCCGCATATTTCTTTGGCATATAATTTGCTATATTAGGCGGCTATGGTCTATCCTTCCGAACAATGGACTCAAGTTCCAATGTCCCCTTTTCTTTGGAGGGTCTACGTGTCAAAATATGGATAGCTACACGCGTTCCTTGTTGGCCTGCCAACTGCTAAGCCAACCAGTTGTAGAGTATTCTCTACATTGCAATCTTGGCATTCAAAGAACGCAGCTCATGTGCCATTGAATGTGATACCTACAGGTTGTATTGGCCAACTCTAGAAGCTATGGGGTTCACAAGTGAAATGTCATCATCAATTTGCAAACCACTTTGACTGATGCCCAGTAATAATGCACATACAATTGCAAGCCACCTTGATTGATGCCCAATATTAATGCACCCATGCAGGCCTATAATGAAACACCATAGCGACACATGACGCTATACTGTGCCACAGCCATCTGTGCAAATTTTCACCACCCTAAGCTAGTTGACCCTGCACTACCTTTAAGACAATAGATCAAAAACTTTTGAGCTTGCTTCTGGTAGTATATCCCATTCGTCCATCAAGGCACATGGCGTTTGGAGCAAACAAATCACCGATTCACATTGTATGGTTGTGTGGGTGCTAAGGTTGAGCACAGACTGTACAGATTGCATTGTGCAAGAATCTGACGGGGACTTTTTGATAATATGGGCACTAGTCTGCAGTTCTCTTCTGCTTTTCATCCACAGGCAAATGGCCAATCAAAGGAGGCTAATTCCATAGTGTTGGATTTGCTTCTGTGGTATGTTTCGGAGCACCAGTCACAGTGGGAGAAGTTTTTACTGTTGGTTGAGTATGCATACAATAACCAGGTACATTCATCTACAGGCAAAGCTCCATTTGAGATGGTGGAAGTCAGTCATAAGATTCCACCCATCTTGCAAACAAAAGATAAAATCTTTGAGGCTGATAAGTATGTGGAAAGTATGGATGTAGCTGTGAAGCAAGCACTTCAGCGGTCACACGATAAGCAAAAGAAGGCAGCAGACAAACACCATCGTGAAGTTGACATTAAAGAAGGTGATAATGTCTTGCTGAAAACATGTCTTGCTGCGTTTTCAGAAGGCAAGGCTGAAAAGTACATGGGGTCGTACTCGGCTTTTTCCTAAGTTGAGTATGAGGTATTATGGGCCTTTTAAGGTAACTGAGAAGATTAATGATATAGCATTTCGGTTACAGTTGGAGGATTCACAATGCTTTCCATGCGAGTCTTCTCAAGCCTTTTCAAGGTGATGTGCCTAAGATTCTGCCTTGGGAGATGCAGCCAGAGGTGGAAGAATTAGAAGAATTAGATGAAATTATTGTACCCGAGCAGATTCTAGCACATAAGGTAAAAGGTAAAGTTACCCGACACTATTAGTGAAATTTTAGAATTATTCGTCACTGCATGTGAAGTGATTGGACGAGGAGGAACAGGCACACACTCCTCGGGTGTTGCAGCTTTACCTTGAGGCTTTCCAATTGGAGCCAACTTTAGTTGGCACTCATTCAGGTTCAACAGAGTGACAGGCGTCTCGAGCATTGCCTAATGCTCAAGGGGGGGGTTGTCACGAGGATGTGAAGTTATGAACCGTTTCTAACTTTGGCTTAAAGGGCTAGCCCAGGGGAAGCAACACTTCCTAGAAGTCCCTAGGTGCACACACTAGGCCTACTTGCTAGGGGCAAGGCAAGGTTTAGAGGGGTCTTAAAGTTAGGCCCAAGGAAACCAATGTTTCATTGGTTAGAAGGGTTAGGACTTAAGTGTGAGGGGCGAACCAATGTTTCATTGGTTTGTGCGGGTTAGAGCATTAATGAGGGTGCCACGTGGCAGCCCCTCATGCACACCTACCCTCTTCCTCTCCTTCCAAGGCTAATGTATGGTTTTCTTTCGACGTTGATTTTGTTTTTTCTCATTTTTCACGCATCCCGAGGCAAAAGAGGCATTTTTGCACAACGCCGTACGAATCTATACAAACGGGCACGCATTCCAAGGCTTGACTCCTTGCATTTTTTACCTACACGCATCTCGAGGCAGTCCGTACGGCTGTACGGACTGCAAGAACTGCATGCATACCTATTGTACGAGCCTTGCAACGCTGCAGTATGGACTCCATGCTGGCTGTACAGCTCTTTTATTGTTGCTGCTGAACGGGATGTTTGGGCACTCTTTCCAAGGCTTGTACAGTGGTTTTTGCTTCACGCACTTCGAGGTTCTGGCTGCTGGTTGAACTTGTTTTCTCCTGCCTGGAGGTCTTTTGCACACCTGAGCTTCTTCATCCCCTTTCTTCTGAGCTTCCAGTCTTCTCATTCTCTCTCTTTCTCCCTCTACCCCATGGTTGGAAGTCACCTACACTCTGTTGGGGGCCTGGACAATGGAAAGGTGCGAGAGCAGAGCTTGCCCCTCTTCCACGAACAGCGGATATAGTCGTTTTGACTTCCCCTTTGTTTTCCATTTGCAATTTTTCAAGTTCCTTGTGGTGCATTTGTTGTTTGGAGCTTCCTTTGGACCTTACAAGCTTAAGCAGACTCTCAGTTACAAAGAGTGTGCCTGGGAGAGTGCAGTGTATTGCATTTGGATGCCTTGAGGCTGCTTGAGCATTTTGGGACGTTATGGATGCCTTGTCACTGACAGTTGGTTACAGTCTTTGTGGAATGCTTGGACACCTTTACAGTTGGTCATGGACAAATGGTGAATGCCTTAGCTTTGCCTTGGCACTTGGGTACTATTGTGTGCACTAGGATGGAATACAGGTTATAGCCAAGGTTTGTCTTGGACAATGGAATTGCCCATGGGACAGAGCATAAGGGTGAGCCCTTGGTGTATGTACAAATCTCATTCTTAAAGAAATAAATAAATACCGGAAGGGGCACCAAGAGTTTGGGGCCAGTGTGGTGTCTTGTACTTGGTTTCATTGAGTAGGAGCACTCTAGCCTCCATCCAGTTATTTCTCAAATTGTTTCTAAGTGGTATTGTTTAAAGTTAAGTGGTTGGAAATGATGCAATGTGGCTGTGAGTAATGAATATGCAATGCGAGTAATGGTCTACTGCCCTTTAGGAAACTAAAGGCCGGTTCCAGTGGTTCCATTGCCGGGACATCACCATCTTCCTATTGAGGTGAGCCCTGGGAGTGTTGGGTGAAGAAAGCCCCATTGCATTTTTGTTACAGCCATATTATCAACAATCATGTCACACCGCGAGAGATCGTTGACTTTCTCCGAGCAAGAAGAATACAGCTTTGAGGAGGAGCATAAGACCAGTGAGGGTGAAGAAGAGCAGAATGATGAGGGACAGCATGTTTCTCCTGAGCATGCCACTATGGATTCGCAGGATGAGGTAGATGAGGTAGAGGAGCTTGATCCCAATGCCCTTTTTCAGTTACGAATGCAAAGTGCAGTGGGAGCCCTGTCACAACTACAACAAACTTTCATGGAGATTATGCAAGCTTCTCCTGGTAGTAATGTTTCCCCTGGAAGCAAAAAGACAGCTGAGAAGAAGCAGAAGAAGCATAAGAAGACTCACCGGCATGTATCTTTCAGTGGACAGCCACCACAGATGCCCACAGTCACACCTGTAGTGGGTCATGCCAATAATTTTCATTCAATCAATCAAGGACAGCAAGTCCTCCCTCAGCCCATGAAGCATCCAAGATACTTTGAAAAAGGATCAGTTTTCCATGCAATGGTGGCACAGCCCACAGAAGGGCCCGGAATGCGAAGCGGTTATATGGGTAGTGTTCAGCCAGGAATGCAGCACACATGGAGGGAGGAATGCCCCTTGCAAATGCCAATATGATGTATGCAAACATAGGGATGCAGCTTGGTATGCAGACAGGGATGCCAAGAATGATGAGCAACACTTGGAGTATGCCACAGATGCAAGGAATGGGATCTGGAATGGTCAACCCCACCATGGGCACAAGCATTATGGCAAAGAATATGGGATCCACGATGCCTCCACCATATTTACAGCCCCACATTTATGATAATCTTACTCCCAAAGGTAAAAGCTGAAAGATTATAAGGAGAGAGGGGCAGCTGTGAAGTTTGAAACCTTCAATGGGATGCAGGACGGATTGAAGGCTCTGACATTTGGCAACAGTTTGATGCTGCCTATTCCAATGGTCATTTCACAGAGTCTTCCAAGGTACGAAAGGCAGCCACCTTCTTGAAGGGTAACGCACTCCAATGGTGGACCAATTTGCTTTTGCAGGATAAAGCCCCTAACACTTGGGTTGAGTTCAAGCAAATTTTCTCATTTGCTTGGCTCACCACCACTTTTGAAGTGGATATAATGACAGCACGGCATAAGCTAGATGCCGCAAACTGTAAGAATCTTGAAGAGTATAACAAAAAGTTATGGGAGGCCTTATTGCCAATCAATTCATATAGGACAATATCACTCTCTGAGCTGGTAGAAAAGTATTGTTGTGGGCTCAAAGGAGCTTTGTGACTATTGCACCAAGACAAAGGTCTCCAACATGTCTCAGCTGATTGAGAATGCTACTACAGCCTATGCTCTCATGCAAGGGATGACTCCAAGGTTCAAAGGTAAGCAGCAAGATAACTCTTTCACGAAAAGGAAATTTGCCAAGATGACCAAAGTCAAGTTTGATATGGATCCAAGACCTGATAGTAAGCCCAATACTAGAGAGAGATTGTCTCCTGAGGAACGGCAAGCCCTATTTTAAGCTGAAAAGTGTTTCCTTTGCAAAGAGGAGGGCCATCAAGCTAAAGATTTCCCCAATCGTAAACGGAAACAACCTTTAGGAGCACAAGAAGCGAAAAAGGACAGCCACACGCACTAGGAGATTTGTTTTCTTTTGGTAAAAAGCAGTAATATTGGTATGAATAATTGTAACAGCCAGAAATTGGAGAGTCTCCTCTTTCTAGGCTGCCTTGTTATTTGTAGGATGTTTATTCCCTGCTAGTTTTGCATTGTAATTTGCAAGATGGCTTTTCCCTGCCAATTTGTGGTTTTTGTATCAGTCAAAGATGGAGAGTGTCCTCTTTCTAGGCTTGTAGAATAAGTATTCCTTGCTATTGTTGGATTGCTCTTGTTGCCCGGCATGCCTAGAGCAGCACATCCATGTATCACATACCTGCTTTGGATGCTCTTGTTGCCCGGCATGGCTCGAGCAGTAAATCCATTTAGTACATGCCTGTTGGTATTTGATTTGAACCATGAGGCACGGATCCAAGTGAAACCAGCCTCTAATCACTCAAAGGGCAGTGGAACTAAACCTTTAATCACTTCAGCACTTATTTACAGCTCACAAAGCATATATCACAACCATTAACCATTGCATGATCACCATTTGGCATTTACCCATTTGTTCACAAACAAAACCACTAAAAAAGGGATGGAGGCTAGAATGCCCCTACTCAACAAACATAAACAAGTACACCCGATTGGCCCCAAACACTGTGGCACCCCTTTCGGTATTTCTTTATATTTCACAGTGAAATGATTACAAGTTGCATCTGGGAGACCTTCCCTGCAACTGAGCACACACCCCCAATTCACTAAGCCTTCGCAAGGCTTTCTAGCATAGAACACCATCACATAAGTGCACTTAACCCATAGGCTCAATCCAAAGGCATTCTCTTTTCCGAGTGCAATTCCATTGGTTGCCCAGATGCAATCACACTACACCCCAGCTGCACTCTCTTTGAGTGGTTTCCAGATGGCATTCACAAAGCTTTTCAAAGCTCCAAAATAAAATCAGCAAAGTACCCAACCAAAGAATGACTCATATAGCACTGCCTGGGCACCTGTGAGCCAAGAAAGAGGCGGCACACGAGGCCAACCAATAGCTTATGGCAAAAAGAAATTGCAGCAGCAAAATCACAACTCGAACCAAGTCCTAGAAACTCGAACCAAGTCCTTAATCACCAAGAGGATGTAGTAGCCAATGCCTAATTGCATTCTCAGCCAAAGAGGAGTGCAAAGGCATGAAGAAAGAGCATTTACAAGAGCCGACCAGCAAGAATTCCACTGAAAAATGTGAAAAGAAGCACTTCTGTCGCGAAGAAATGGGAGTTCGTGGACTCCAAAGAAGCGTGCTTCAGAGAGGTGTTGGGATATCTCAAGGTGTATGCCTCAGGCACACCTTATGTTTCTATGTGTGAGTGCTAGAGGCACAGTTAGGTGCCCACAAGCACAGTTAGGTGGTGGAAAGCCACATAGGATGATTGAGAGAATCTAGGAGCAGATTGAGGAGATGATTGTGGAGCTCTGAGATCATCAGTGATGTCAGTGAGCTTGTATGAGGTGCCTACTTAAGGACCTCACTTTTCTTCATTCTATAAGCAAGTATTCTGAGTTTGTGTCCACTCTACTCTTTCTTTTCAGTATTCCAACATGGTATCAGAGCCATTTCATCCCCCTTGAGCCCATTTCTGCCACATCATCATCATCTTCTTCTTCTTCTTCTTCACCATCTCTCCCTCTTCTCCAAAAATTTTGCTTGAACTTGTTCTCCTTCAATTCTCAACCATTTCCCACACCCTTTCTGCTGTAGATCCCTCTTGTTAGGGCGAACTTCGGGCTGCAAGCAATTGGAGAACAACCCGCGCTGCTGGTCGCCATTGCAGAAAAGTCGTCGTTTTTCTCTTCTGCGTTTTCTCTGCACCTACTCTGTCTTTTCTTAATTCCTTCCAGGGCAAGCTTCTACATACCTAGAGCTACCTTGTGCTGAAATCTGAGCAGCAATGGCTGCATATTGAAGGAGAAAATAGAGAAAAACCAGTCGACTTTGTTCAAGAAGGTGAAGGCGACCTGACGCGTTTTTTCGCCTCTTCTTCCCAGAGGATCTACTGTGGTATACCAGCTCTCTTTTGCCTCAGAAAGCCCCCTTTCTTTTGCTTTGAAGAGTGTGCTATGAGCCCTCCAAGTTCAGCTCTCTAGTTTTGACAGTTTTTACATGCTTTTGAAAATGATGCTACATAAAATGCTACTCTAGCATTTCTCGTCTTTTGAAGTTTTTAATAACTTCACTACAAGTGTTGCTTCAGTTTTGTTTTGACTTGCTAGACCTGGTTGTGATTGGAAAGTGGTTATTTCATCCACTTCTATGAAGCATATAAAAAGTAGCATCATTGTTTGAAAACTAGTCACTACTATTTGCTACATCAAGTGACTATACTTTGGAAGTATTGCAGTTCTTTTTGCCTTGTAAGAGAGATAGACACTGCCCAATATCTGGGTTAGACCCTCTCATGGCTACTTTATATAATCTTGAGAAGTTCAATGGAAAGGGGTTCCATACATGGCAAATGAAGGTAAAATTTGCATTAATGCGGGAGAACTTATGGGGACTTGTCAAACCTTCTCCTACCGCTTCTTCTACGGCCTCAAATGCTGGGGAATCTTCAGCTCCGACACGACCGGCAAGGGATCCAGCAAGAGAAGAAAAAGCATATGGTATAATTGCTTTAGCTTTGGGTGATGATTACATACATCATATATCTGACTTGGAGTCTCCATCGGAAGCATGGCAGAAGCTAGATTTGATTTTTGGTGCAAGCTCTCATATTTCTAAACTATCACTTAAAATCTCTTTCTTTGAATTAAAGATGGCAAGTGATACTACTTTAGCTGCCCATGTCAACTATATGCGGAGTCTTATGACTCAGTTAGCTTCTATCAACTCTCCTATCACCCCTGATGATGCTATGGCAGTACTACTTAAGAGTATGCCTGAAAGCTTTGATCACATTGTAAGCACTTTGAAGAATCTTCCCAATCCAAACCTTGAAGGCATTATCTCAGCTCTCCAAGAAGAAGAAAGACACATGGAGTTAAGGAAAGGCAATGACACTGCTTATGTTATGAAATTCCAGAAGGGCAAGTACTCTCCTTGCAATCACTGTGGAAAGACAAATCACCTTTCAAAGGACTGCTTCAAAGTTAATCCATGTAAGCACTGTGGCAAAAACAACCATAGTGAGAAGTTCTGCAGAGACAAAGCAAAGACAGAAAATGCAAATCTACTTACAGTGAATTTGCCTCCACAAGATGAGGCATCCCATGAAGATTATGCATTTTAAATCATCTCTATGTATGCTCCAGATCTCTCTTTTTATGTCAAGGTACTCAGCCTGGATAGTCCTCCAAAATGAATGAAAATAAACTATTGTGTTTTGTGTGTTTTGTAAACACCTCTGGTCACCTTATGATGTAGGCCATGTGTATGTTTTGTTCCATGGTACCTCCTGCAAACATTGTGTGCATGTACATGCAGGGGAGATAACCATTGGAAGGTCTTTTTGTATCCCTTTTTGTTTACCTTACACCCAAGGGAACCCTTGCTAGCATGAGAACCTAGCCATAGATTAATCCTTGACCACCATGAGATGGCATGAGAAACTATGAGACTAGATGTATCCTTGACATAGCCTGAGGCATTTCCTTGAGGGGGGGTTTGTTGGGATATCTCAAGGTGTATGCCTCAGGCACACCTTATGTTTCTATGTGTGAGTGCTAGAGGCACAGTTAGGTGCCCACAAGCACAGTTAGGTGGTGGAAAGCCACATAGGATGATTGAGAGAATCTAGGAGCAGATTGAGGAGATGATTGTGGAGCTCTGAGATCATCAGTGATGTCAGTGAGCTTGTATGAGGTGCCTACTTAAGGACCTCACTTTTCTTCATTCTATAAGCAAGTATTCTGAGTTTGTGTCCACTCTACTCTTTCTTTTCAGTATTCCAACAAGAGGAATGCATTGAGAAGGTTTTGGAGAAGTTTCATCGCCGGAAAGTCCTCCAAAACTGAGAAAAACCAGTCAACCAGTGCGTGGGACCACTCGAAATTCAACAGAAAGCTGTAGCTTTGCAAGAGGGGAGGCCCAGGAGCCGGTAGAAGCAAAAAGGTCCAAAAAAAGCCACTTTTGCAAATTCGACCAGCAAAAGAAGTACTCAGCTTTTCCCATTCTACCAAACGCACGGAGGGAAAAGCGTATCACTACGAAGGGGAGGCAGAGGGGAAGCCATTGGGCCAAACAGAAGTCGAGGAATCCAAACGGTTGAGGAGTTATGAAGAAAAACGGAATTCAGCTGAAGGAGGCTGAAAAAAAAAATCCAAAATCTCAACAAAGGGAGAAGATAAGAGAGAAAGCCGCACATGTGAAGTTTAAAAGGCCCAAGAAGGTCCAGGAATGGCAAAGGAGCATGTAGAAGGCACTAGAGCCACCTGGAACTCTAGGGGGGCCACTGAAGGTACATGGCCCTCTAGGGGGCCCATCAAAAATGCCACATCATCATTTCTCAGCAACCACTCTTTTAATTCCTTGGAATGCCTTTGGGCCTAGGGATTAATTACGCTTATGTGCTAGGCACCATGCCGCGTTGAATTACACATTATTAAGCCCATGCTTGGACTTTTAGAACCAAAGTTGTCACGGTTTTGTAGTACATTAAAGTACTTAGAATTTCACGCCCCCGTGACACCAAGTCTAGCATAGATTGGCTGAACCAATTCAGCTTGCGGGAATGCAAGGATATCGAGTACCAAGATCTCTGCCCCTAGGATTCATTATTGCCACGTGTGTGTGGTTCAAGTTTTTGGAGGCGAGTGAACTAGCAGATTCCACTCAGAAAGGTGTAGTCCACTCAATTGTGAATTGAGCTAACTTCGGTTGTAGATCTTTCAAGCTCAGCAGAGCGTAGGTCTGGAGCATTGCCTGATGCTCAAGAGGGGGGTAGTTCCTCCACCCCTTTGTCAACAGACAAGCTTACGGTATCTAGAAGTCGCTTGGTGACACTGTATGTCTCACTCGAGGTATTATTTGCTGACAATACATCTGCTCTGGGACTTCTATGATGAGTGTACTAGTCACTCCACATGGATGATGCATTGATATATGGATGGACTCGCGCGCTCTCCTAGATCATATCATCATTGCTAGTGGTTTATGTTTATAGCAACAAACTTGATAGTTTGCTGTTTTAAGAGGAGGGTATGTCACGGGGATGTGAAGTTAAAGAACCGTGACTAACTTTGGCTTAGGGGGCTAGCCCAGGGGAAGCGACACTTCCCAGAAGTCCCTAGGTGCACACACTAGGTCTACTTGCTAGGGCCAAGGCAAGGTTTAGAGGGGTCTTAAAGTTAGGCCCAAGGAAACCAATGTTTCATTGGTTAGAAGGGTTCTGACTTAAGTGTGAGGGGCAAACCAATGTTTCATTGGTTTGTGTGGGTTAGAGCATTAATATGGAGGCCACGTGGCAGCCCCTCATGCACATCTACCCTCTTCCTCTCCTTCCAAGGCTGATGTACGATTTTCTTTTGACGTTTGTTTTTACTCATTTTTCACGCATCTCGAGGCAAAGGGGGCATGTTTTACGTGACGCCGTACGAATCCGTACGGACAGACACGCATTTCGAGGCTTGACTCCTTGCATTTTTTACTTGCACGTATCTCGAGGCAATCCATACGACTGTACGGACTGCAGGAACTGCATGCATACCTGTTGTACGAGCCTTTCAACGCTACTGTACGGACGACTCCATGTTGGCTGTATGGCTCTTTTATTGCTGCTGCTGAACGGGATGTTTGGGCACTCTTTCCAAGGCTTGTACGGTGGTTTTTGCTTCACACACTTCGAGGTTCTGGCTGCTGGTTGAACTTGTTTTCTCCTGCCCGGAGATCTTCTGCACACCTGAGCTTCTTCATCCCCTTTCTTCTGAGCTTCCAGTCTTCTCATTCTCTCTCTTTCTCCCTCTACCCCGTGGTTGGAAGTCACCTACACTCTGCTGGGGGCCTAGACAATGGAAAGGTGCGAGAGCAGAGCTTGCCCCTCTTCCACGAACAGCTGATACAGTCGTTTTGACTTCCCCTTTGTTTTCCATTTGCAATTTTTTGAGTTCCTTGCGGTGCAGTTGTTGTTTGGAGCTTCCTTTGGACCTTACAGGCTTAAGCAGACTCTCAGTTACAAAGAGTGCGCCTCGGAGAGTGCAGTGTATTGCATTTGGATGCCTTGAGGCTGCTTGAGCATTTTGGGACATGTATGGATGCCTTGTCACTGACAGTTGGTTACAGTCTTTGTGGAATGCTTCGACACCTTTACAGTTGGTCATGGACAAACAGTGAATGCCTTAGCTTTGCCTTGGCACTTGGGTACTAGTGTGTGCACTAGGATGGAATGCAAGTTATAGCCAAGGTTTGGCTTGGATAGTGGAATTGCTCGTGGGGCAGAGCATAAGGGTGAGACCTTGTTGTATGTACAAATCTCATTCTTAAAGAAATAAATAAATACATGAAGGGGCGCCAAGAGTTTGGGGCCAGTGTGGCGTCTTGTACTTGGTTTCATTGAGCAAGGGCACTCTAGCCTCCATCTAGTTATTTCTCAAATTGTTTCTAAGTGGTATTGTTTAAAGTTAAGTGGTTGGAAATGATGTAATGCGACTGTGAGTAAAGAATATGCAATGCAAGTTATGGTCTACTGCCCTTTAGGAAACTAAAGGCCGGTTACAGGGTTAGCACCTCCACTCCCTCTGTACAAACACGCTTAAATATCTAGAGGTCGATTGGTGTTACAGTATGTCTCACCCGAGATACTCATTGCTGTCAGTATTTCTACCACGGGGCCTCTATGATTGGTGTACTAGTCACTTAATTATGATGCATCTGATGTGCAATGCTATATGTATTTCTTATCCATGGCTCTACAAATATGTATACATTGTTGGTTGATCTGTTGGCAGCAAGGTTGGCTGTCCTTTTAGATTTGGTAGGTCTGTTGGTTTGCTATCCTTTCAAACTTGGATGATCTGTTGGCAGCATTGTTGGCTGTCGTTTAAGATTTGGCTTTTATTTTTGCTATTTTATTTTCTTTTCCTATTGTTTTTGTTTGCAAGCAATCACGGATGTTTGTCTTCTTTCAAGAGGGAGGTATGTCACGAGGACGTGAATTTATAGGAATTTTGATTTTGCGACTCCCGTAATTTGTGTGTGACTACCTTGAGTCTCTGGGACACGGAAGTTTGGCCACGTGTGTGGGACTTGGGGAATTAATATTCCTAGTGAGCCCCTGAAAATTGTGAATCTACACGCCAATTACTAGGCAATTAATTCCTAGGACCAATGTGTGTAACAGAGGGGCAAAAGAGTGGTGCAATCAAAATTTACTATTTTTGACAGGGGACTCCAAAAACAGCATAGGACACCAGTTTGGCATGCAGGGGACCAAATTCACGCTAGAAGAGAAAGAAAGAGAAAGAAAATCAGTCACAACTTCCCTGGCAGGGTGTGTGGCCAAGGTGACTGGTTTCTAGCTGAGTTTCTGGTCTTTTGCTGCTGTTGGTGACCTCCAAGAGGTAGGGCGACCTGTTTGGAGGCTATGTCTGCTACCGGAAGCTGAATAGGAAGTGCTATGAGTTCTCTTCAAGCTGGTTTTACTGTTTTTTGGTGAAACCGGCCTTTGATAAGAAAAAGGGCAGTGCTCCTCTTCTACTCAGTCATAAACTTCATAAATAGCCACAATGCAAGCTTCAGTCACTTAAATCACTTAGCACAACTTAGAAACAAGCTTCAACAACAACAAAGGTGAGGCTAGAATGCCCCTGCTCAATGAAAACAGTACACAGTGCACCCACTGGAGTCTGGCCCCAAATGCCTTGGCGCTCCTTACGGTATTTATTTAATGCTTCTGAATGGAAATGCTTTACAACAAGGGTTCAACCCTGCACTGTTCCTCTATGCAAATCCTCTAGTTGTCTTCAAGGCATCTAATCCTAGTGCACCACTAGAATTCCCACTGGCAAGGCATACTCAGGCATTCACTTCTGATCTGACACAACTTAGAGGCATTCACGCATCCAAACCACTAGCAAACTGAGCTCAAGGCAGCCTCAACACTATCACATGCATCCACACTCTCCTTAGGCCTTCCACATGATCACCCTTGCCTTTGGGTGCTTCCTAGAACCTGTTGGAGTCCTAAAAGGACTGCACACAACACGCATGCACTGCAAAAAGCTGCAAAGCAAGAAAGAACAAGGAAAAACCGAACCTAGAACCAACTCCCGCTGTCTGTGGCAGAGGGGCGAGCTCCTTCCTCGCACCTATCCTCTGTCCAGGCTCCCCGCAGGGTGTAGGTGTCTTCCAGCAATCAGGAGAAGAGAGAAATGAAGGTAGAGAGCGGAGGGTGAACAAGAAAGAGCTGTAGAGGAAAGATGATTCACAGATCTGCCACGGAATGATTGCCTCGGGATCTGTGCCTGCGTCCTAAGAGAAGGTGCCAAAAGCAACAGGGAAAGTTCCTCATGTAGCCTGCACCGGTCCAAAACATCTCCAAAACAGCTCCAGAAGCCACCACGCAGCCAAAAACATGTGCACAAAGGTCCAACACAGCAAAAGACAACCCCAGGCACCTGCTGGAGGCAGCTGAACACGTCTATACGGATTCTGTACAACCGTACAGACGTCCGTACAGTCCGTACGAAAATTTTTGAAAAGTTCAAAAATGACTTCTGGCACTTCCTAGAGGTGCGTACTAGCCTTGGAACAGTCAAAACAAAGTTAAAACGGCTGCAAACACGCTAAAAACAGCTCAAAAACTGCACGAGAACAACTGAAAACGTCCAACACCTCTGGGAGAGTGAGGGGAGAGAGATGGAAGGTGGGGGAAGGGCATGCATACAAATGCATGACAAATGGCATCTCCTCCTTGCCATTTGCCCCTTCATTAAAGTCCTAACCCCCATACCAAGGACAACCTTGGTTGTCCTTGGGCCCAACTTTTAGACCCCTCTTTTAAAGCCTTTGCCTTGCCCCTAGGACCTAGTGGTGCACCTAGACTTTGCCCTTAGGAACTTCTAGGAAGTGTGCACTTCCTCTAGCTAGTCCCTCACGGCCAAACCATTACAACACTTAACCCTGGTTAACCTTGGGTTAAGCGTAGGTTGAGTTACGAAGATACTTTACATCACTTTTCACATCCTCGTGACATTTGGGCTCCAGGAGGGCTGTGAACTCTTCTACAAGCTGATTTCATTGATTTCCGAGCTACAAGAGAAGAGACGACCCATCTTGTTGCTTCCTAGGTTGCAAACAGGCTGCAAGAAGAGGGGCGACCTGTTTTCTAGCTGATTTCTATCAGCTGCTGCTGAGTTAGGGCCTTTTCCAGGTGAGGCGACCTGTTTTGGAGCTGCCTTTGGGCTGCGCCAGGGCTGAATCATCTATTCTTTGCTGGATTCAAGGTTTTCAAGTTCAAACGACTTGATTCTTGTGGATTCTCGGTAGAAAAAGGCTAGTTTTTGCCTGCTTTTGCCGTTTCCGAACTGGTTGTTGGCTAGTTTTTGCCTGCTTTCACCGTTTCCCAACTGGTTGTTGGCTGGTTATTGTGTTTGGTATTATTTCCAGGCAGAGGAAGGCTGATTTATGCTGTTGGGCAGTGGCTAGGGCGACTACAAATAGGGGCAACCTGTTTTGGAAGGATTTTCTTGGCCGATTGTGCCAAAGTTTTGGCTGTCTTTGGCTCTCTGCAACTGTATAGCCGTGTTTAGCTGGTTGGGCACTTGGTTGTGCACGTGCAGTAAGCACACACACATAGTTCATACCTTTGGGTTCCGTTGCAACTTGGTCGGAAAGAGTGTCTGATTGCCTAGTGATTGGATGCATATTCGCCATATAAAGTTGAGCAGGAATTGCAGGGTGTGCTGGATATTGGAAGTCTGTTGGCAGTGGTTTGCCTGGGGTGCAGCTTTCAGGAGACCTTGTAATCAGCCTCTCAGCTTTATATGAATATTAAAGAAATTCCACAAGGGACGCCAATGTTTGGGGCCAACCATGTCTTTGTTTCTGAGTAGGAGCGCTCTAGCTCCCTATGATTTAATCTGTGGTGATTGATAATTTGATTATTTACTGTGTATGCTGGGGTTAAAGTGGATCTTACCACCCTTTGATTAGTGAAGGCTCAACCATAGCAAAGATTAGATTATATGGCATCCCCATAACCACTCACCCACACATAGGAGTATTCAAATATAAAGGTCATCATAATGGATTTTTGTAAAAACTCAAGAGATGAAGGGCAGACTTGGCATAACAAAGGCTATCACAAAAGGAAAAAGCTAATAAACAAGCAGCCCATACTCCTTTTATCCAAGTTACATATGATTTGAACAATAGAGATTTCATTTCAATCTCTCTGGCACAAGAATTCTGCACAAATAATCTTGGAAAAAAATGATAATAGGACAATGCACCACTTAAAATAGAAAGACTTAGTTACGTGCCATCACAAAAATATTTAGGCAAATGAAAATTTAAAAATACCAACGAAAACCACAAATATTAATAAGAACTTCACCTATTCCTTTCCCTCGATACGGTTTAACCACCACTAACATTGCTATGTAACCCCTGAATGTATTTCTATGTTGGCCCATTTTGCATACTATGGTTCCCACGCAATTGTCTTCATGGAAAGCCTGAAATAAGTGGAAATGTCAATAAGGAAAGAGACCATATAAACTAGCATTAGGACTTTTTATCAATCACAAATTTTATTTGTGAATTATACAATTCAAGAGAGAAGCGTAAGATAGGACAATAAGATTGTCATCTCTCCGACTTACATCCACACTATTACGTCGAGAGATCTATGAAGCAACTATTGGCAAATTCTTTAGCCAAGTAAAAAAAAGTATGTGTATGAAACCAGTTCTTTTTTCAACAAGAGAAGAGTTAGACCTTTCTTACAAGAGTATATAGGCATAGCCTTAAGCAAGTTTATATCCCAGCCAAAATTGGCCTTGATTATTAGAGCTAAAAATGATTCCTAACAACTTCGGACTACAGAAACTTCTCACCAACCCTGTCAGTATCTATGGTAGACGACTCTTCTTATAACTACAATATGTAGGAAATCTAGTGCTACCTATTCTTTTGTAGCCTTAGGAAGAATGTCTAGGGTTGCATAATTCTACTTAACGAATGACACGATACAAAAGTTATGGTCACTTTATACTAGCCATTCGTTGGAAATAGATTCAGAAATGATGATCAAGAAAAGGATTATAAGGTCTTCTTGCTGAGAGCCAGCACTGGACTCGAGATAGAAACAAAGCAAACACACAAATGAAGGGACAAGCTAAACATTCGAACTGCCCATTACATGAAACAATATATGATCCAAGAGCACAACACAGCTTGTTACAAGCTCACGCTGAAGGCTCAAGTATAGATGCCAAACCATGGCGGTTGCCTCCACTCAACTGAGTAGGAAGCCTAAAGAGGTTTACACAATACAATGTTCTAGGAAATACACTTGTATAATGTACTCAAAAGCTTACAAGAGATGGAACTGAATCAATAATTATTGGAAGTATCGACTATGCAAGTTTCAAATCATGCCCTTGGTGTGGTATGTATGCCGCGGCATGCTGACACAGCGTGCTATCATGTCATCAGCAATGACTATGGCATAGGAAAGCTATCAACAAATGCATTCAACACAGCATCCCAAACCAAATAGCAATAAGAAATCCAAAAATGGCATCACAATGTAGACAAGGGTATACAATAAAATGGCATAAAAGTTGACATCAATTAATCACTTTTCTTCACTCTTCCCCTTTATCAATTTCTCAGCCATCATCCTAATTGATTCTGAAAAATTGATGCAACTGTCCCATGTGAGAAACCCTCTAGTTTGCGACCTGATCATTGAAGAAACAATAGATTGCTAAACTCTAGTCCACCTAAAGTTTCTGAACAAGTTTGCGACCTGATCATCAAGGAAACAATAGATTGCTAAACTCTAGGTCCACCTAAAGTCAAATGAAGTGATGACAGAAGTCAATATACTTGGGCCTCTCATGTCTTTTGCCAAGGTATGGCACTTTGGTTATTGCAAAAGATCACAAATACTTCACGTTGGGCTGACCCAAAATTCTTGAGGACCATGTTACCAGTGAATGGGCATGGGACCATTCCGGAAACATCGGATGCTAGAATAGGAGCATTTTGAGAAGGGGGGACGTAGACCTGGAATGCATACAATACATCACCATATGACACCAACATATGCATACTATTTAAATCCATTTCAGCTTCAAACTTTGACTCTAGTCCACCTAAAGTTTTCTGAACAAGTTTGCGACCTGATCATCGAGGAAACAATAGATTGCTAAACTCTAGGTCCACCTAAAGTCAAATGAAGTGATGACAGAAGTCAATATACTTGGGCCTCTCATGTCTTTTGCCAAGGTATGGCACTCTGGTTATTGCAAAAGCTCACAAATACTTCACGTTGGGCTGACCCAAAATTCTGGAGGACCGTGTTACCAGTGAATGGGAATGGGACCATTCCAGAAACATCGGATGCTAGAATAGGAGCATTTTGAGAAGGGGGGACGTAGACCTGGAATGCATACAATACATCACCATATGACACCGACATATGCATACTATTTAAATCCATTTCAGCTTCAAACTTTGACTCTAGTCCACCTAAAGTTTTCTGAACAAGTTTGCGACCTGATCATCAAGGAAACAATAGATTGCTAAACTCTAGGTCCACCTAAAGTCAAATGAAGTGATATATACCTTTGTAAGACTAGAATAAGTCCAATCATACAAATTTAGAATTTTTGTTGTTCTAAAGATAAAAAATCTACAAAGAAAATAAAAGAGAAGAAAAAAGAGGTAAACAAAAACTTTTATGAAAAACAAAAGGAAGACATACTTAGCAAGCAAAGCAACACTTATGTCGTCATCAGTGCCCAAGCATAAGCAGCTATACTAGGTTTCTAAAGACCCGCGGAGTCTCTTGGGCAAACCCAATGCTTACTAAAATACGTCAAATAAACAAAAGAGAATGAAAACAAGAAATCAAGAAGAAACGAAGAAGGTGACTTAAGCAAAAATAAACAAGCAAGTCAAGAAACAAAACAAAGAGGCAAAAATACATTTCTAACTTAGAAAGCACAAGTATACTCAAACAAACTCTCTTTTGAAACTAAAAGAAAAACGGGCTATTCAGCTCCCCGCTTTTTGTTTTCAGCTTATGTTCAATCATTCTAAACAAACCTAAGGCCGAAACACCATAGATAAAAGACTTCATATCTAAGAATGTACGAACTTTTTTCATTCTTTTCCTTGGATTATACCTCTTTTGTAATAGTAAAGTGATCAAATTACTACATTGAGTGATAAAAGACTCCTTAGTTGTACAAAGGTGGGAAAATCTATGGAATTGGGAAGAAATGACTCCATATTTTGCCAAATCAGAAATGTTTGAGTCAATGTGAGGCATTTTTATAATGTGTAAACCACTATATTCAGGTTGTTCACGTTTATCGTATATATCAACCTCTAATCCTATGGTAGATTGAGAAAGTCTAAGATCTAAGAAAACACAAGAATCCCCTCTTGAAGTGCAGTTCAGTTCACAAGAGTCACGAGGATAGTTCAAATGAAGTGATAACAGAAGTCAATATACTTGGGCCTCTCATGTCTTTTGCCAAGGTATGGCACTTTGGTTATTGCAAAAGATCACAAATACTTCACATTGGGCTGACCCAAAATTCTCAAGGACCGTGTTACCAGTGAATGGGAATAGGACCATCCCGGAAACATCGGATGCTAGAATAGGAGCATTTTGAGAAGGGGGGACGTAGACCTGGAATGCATACAATACATCACCATATGACACCGACATATGCATATTATTTAAATCCATTTCAGCTTCAAACTTTGAAATACACATGCTATGCACCAACCAGAGCATGCCACGTGTCATTGCGACAGTTCCAGGCAAGGTTCCATGTGTTGCTGATCCTCCAAATCTTCTCCAAACTTCATTGCCTGACTGCCCCGTGGCAGCCCTGATCATTGTGACCATGTTCAGCTCCTTTCTGTCCATCAGATCATTGCTTGTTGCAGCCTCCCCAATCACAGCCAGGTAAGCTCTCTTGTGCTGCCCACATGACAGCCCATGTGCTGCCCATCTGGCAGCCTTTCTTTACTTTTAGACCTGCCCATGTGGCACCTAATCTAACCTGGCACATCTCCCCCATGCATTCCTCATTTGGGGGCTCACAGATGGGGAGGTGACAACCTGAACTCCAACATTCCAGAGGTGAAGGGAAGACTCAGCCATGATTGAGCACTAAAGGAGAAGCCTCTCTTCTCAGCCATTCAGCCAGTTTCAATTTGTAGAATTTGAGACTGCCTCTTGCCCTGTTTATCATGTCTTTTATCCATCAAGATTTCATCTAGGTAGTTTAAATGGCCATACACAAACATGAAGTGAAGTCCTTTATATTGAAATTTCAGTTCAGCCCATACTTCTGTCAGAAGAGCCAAACCTTAGCTAGGGTTAGTTTTTAGTATGCAATAGGCGACGTTGGTAGGTCAGGCACCATGTGGCTGGTTTGCATGGCTACGCATGGAGACCTTTGGGAGCTGGAGATCATGTGGATGTTCGGTGATTTACACTCCATGAAACAAAGAAGCTAAGGAGACACCTGACAAAGCTACCAGAAACAAAAAGGTGCTCGGGATTTTAGGCAGAGCTCTTGGCAAGTCACCTGTACCTGTCGAAATCTGCATGTGAGAATTCGGTAGCTGTGGAAACATTCTTCAGGTCCCGTCTGAAATATTCCAAAGTGATATCGAAGCAATTGTTTTTTAGCTTGAAGATGGCTAAGAACGTGACATTGGGTTAACATCTAAACAAGCTTTGTTCAATTATGAGACAACCTTTGGACCTGGGAGTTCGTGTAGAAGATGACAACACTAAGGTGGCCCTACTATTCCGTGAAGATATTGCAGGTCAACAATGATGTTAGCCTCAACAAGATGATCTCCACCCTCCTTCATGATGAGCGTCATCGTGGTGTATATCCATACAAGCAGCAAACATATATTACAAAGGCAGCAACTGGCAAAAACAATTGCCTCAAGAAAGACAATCGAGATCAGTTCAATTGTGGATACTATGGCAGGCAGTGTCACAAGGAAGAGTTTTGATGCAAGAAGCGCGAAGACAAAGAAGAAAAACAAGGAAGATGCGAATATTGTTGCTAATGAATATGCTAGGTTGCGCTTGGCAGGACCAAGTACCAACGATGATTATGTTTTCGAAGGATGTAACAACACGGTAGAGTCCATGATAAGTTATCTTTGTCTTTAGATTTTTGTTTTTGGTGAAGCCTTTCAACTTTGACGAGCTGTCAAGTTTTGACTCTTTGATCCCGACTTTGTGGAAACTTTTGTGTATTCACTCATTTTCGTCTCAACTTCGACTGTTTTGTGCGTTTGCTAGTTTGTCGGTTGTGGAAACATTTTGGACAGGTAGTCTTTGAAAACTCCACCTTCGGTTTGAACGAGGGTGTTAGAAGGGCCAAACCTTAGCTAGGGTTAGACGTTAGTATGCAATAAGGGAGGCTTGTAGATCGGTCACCAAGTGGCATGGCTATGCATGGAGGCCTTTGGGAGCTGGAGACGTTGACTTGCTCACGTGGGTGTTTGGTGATTTACACTTGACAATTTGTGGCGAAATCTGCTGGCTTTCTCCTACTGATTACCATGATTCCCGTGCATGATTATATCAGCTGCTACTCGCCTCTACCTGGTTATTTCATGGCTCGGTGTCATGGTATGTAGAGACACCTAGTCTTTTACAATGTAACTCCAGCAAGCCCCATAGGGATAAGGAGAGGTCACTCTGGTTCGTTGTGTTTCATTCATGCAATATATATTGACTCTTTCTATGCTTCTACTTTGGGTGTTCTTGACATATTTCTCGTTTATTTTACGGGATTAGTTTATGAGTTCAGTCCAACAACTCTATCCATTACACTAGCCGCTTTAGTGCAAGTACTTCTTCGGGTCTGTCTTGTGTCTTCTCTTGTCCGGTACCTTGCAGACTGGCTTGTACTCCTCCATCAGCCAGTTTCAACTTCTAAATATGGGAACTGCCTCTTGCCCTGCATATCATCTGTCTTTTACACATCAAGATTTCATCTTGGAGGTAGTTTTGTCCTCCATAAACAACCCCTTTTTGTGAAAGACCAATTTTTCCCTTTATATTTTATCCACCATGTTGTATTGCACTAGCGCCTTTATTAGCCTTCTTGACAGTCCATCTCGTTTTGGTAACGTCCTGAATAAAAATTGGCAACGTGCTTCTGTTTCTACAGGGACCAATCCTACAAGTTCCTCACTTGACTTCTAGTTCTTCTGCTGTGAGCCTCTTTTGGACAGATTCAATTATTTTCCATGCTCGTGCTAGGCCACATCCCCATGCTTGGAGGCCGTACAAAACAACTGGTTGTATCAACGTGACAGATAAGAGGGTTGGTTGTATACATACACAATCGCTCCTGGGGGGGGGGGGGGGGGGGGAGAGAGAGAGAGAGAGAGAGAGAGAGGGATCAACGCCTCCAAAAGACCAAATAAGTATGTAAAACAATAAGGACATAACATGTCAAAATACAGGACTGCAAGAGCCACTGCCAAAGGGGAGAATAATGGAATGTAAAGTAGCTCATAAAGCTGGAATACTATTTCAAATTCTGCCTAAAGAATGAAATGAGGACAATATCAAAGATGCAAGCTTGCACTTGGAGGATTATGCTTAATGGCATTCAAGAGGGCTCAAAGATTCCTAGCACTTGGGAGAACTTCAAACTTTGATCGTTGTAACTGTTGGATAATTAGTCCTCCTTCATGAGTAAGTGCACCAATGGTGTGAGTTGACAGGGGAGAGGGGGGGGGGGGCGGGCAGAGAGAGAAAAAGAAAAAAAATACCACCACTCCAAGAGAGAGCATTGCTAACACTCTACAAGGGAGCGTTTTGGAGAGTTTCGACGTATACCATGAAGCATAACTGTGGCCAAAGAGTGATGAAGTAGCGGTAGGTGAAGATGGAGTAAGGTTCGCTCAGTTCATGATCTATAAGCCCCATAATCAAGGGCAGTTGTTCCTCCCCCTTGTAGCTCACGTATCTGATTGCATCAGCCATTTGCCGCACCAATTCCCGCCTTCCCTTCTTTTGTCTCTCGCCTTCTGTGATAATGGAAATTTGCCTAATTAGCTTCAGTATTTGATGTTTTTAAAAGACTGTAGGGTCAATTTTCAAGGATTGAACCACCAAAAGATGCCAAAGAAAGCTGAACAAAAGCACTGGAAAGGTAAAGTGAACGAAGTAGCCCTTTCTCCCTCTCTATATACCGGTCCGATTCCAATACGTCGGCTCCTACATGTATTGTTGACTTGATTAATTGGGTAACGAAGAGGGGGGACGACTCAGATACTAAAAAAAGAGCTGCAAACTTGATTAATTGGGTGACGAAGAGTTAGGGCATCAGAACGGGCAGCTTCTTTGGACCATCGCCTGCATAAGTACACTCCTCTCCCTACTTCTAGAGAAAGAAGCCCGGCCTCCTTGCAGGAACCCACCCAAAGGATATGCACAGACAACACACAGGGACGTAGGGCTCACTGCTCAATGTCTTCTTTGTCCTCGGAGGACAGTGTATACTGCTCCGCTACAAGCCCTACTTTGATCATCCATACTTCGCTCTTGCAGATGCCCATGGGTGGAGGTTCCGCTTTGAGAAGCTAAAAATGTTGATTTTTAGAAATTCTGATTTGGATTTTTATGATTTGGAAAAGAGAAAATTCATGCTTTTGTTTTTTACAAAAACGTAGTTTTGGCTTTAGTAAAGGCTTTAGTAAAGGCTACTTCCCTTAGAAATGACGTGGTTTTGGATTTCCATGTTGCCTACGCGTGTCTATTGATATGTGGCTTGCATGCGTGATATCAAGTGGGTTTGCTCCATCTCCCTTGTGACACATGTTCTTCTATAACTTCTCACTATGTCCTATTTTGTTGTTGCCCTCATTCCTTGCTTTGCCTCTTCCTCCGTTGTGGTCCTTGATGTTAGGGTTGGATATCTACGACCTCTGATGCCACGATGGCACCTTCCCCGATGGTGGCGTCATAAAAGGTTTCGTATCTCCTTCGTTCTGCTCTGCGATGTTGGGGTTGGACATCTAGGACCTTTGCTCCAACGATGCCGTCTTCCTCGCTCGTGGCATCCGCAAAGGCTGCGTATCTGTCGAAAATCCCATATGCATTTCTATCGGAGAGCCATGTTAGCCTTCGAATCCCGCAATTCTTGGGGTGCAAGTTTGTGGCAGTGCTAGTCAGTGGTTCGTGTTCCGTCACATGTATGGTATTGGACAAAATGTATGTTCCCCACAACTCTTAGAGCCAAACTTTGTCGTGGTGTTTTGCAGTGGATTTTCCCTTGCAAGTATAGTCATGGAAGCCCGTATTTTGGTGGTGGTGGGCGATGCTCCTTGGCTTGCAGGAACGGCCGTTGGAAGCCCTCTGCCGATTCTACTTGTAAATCGACGTGGCACCTTGTTGGCAGAGCTCCTATGGCAGTGTTACGATTTGGCTTGCAGTTTATTGGAGGAGATGTGCTGGTTGGAGTTGTTCGTGACCTTTCCACCATGAGTGGAGGGCCTATTCGACGATTTGTGCTGGTGCGACATCCGCGTGACGTTTCGATCACCTCTAGGAGCATGTTGCTAGGCGAAAGATGGCAGTTAGAGAAAGTGTATAAGAGCATGCTACATGCCCAGTGCACGATCGACTGTGTTTTGCTGATCTCCTTGCTTTTCAAACCCTTCATTGCTCTCGTGCTCATCTATTCTACTATGGCACCTATGGCTTCTCCCTCCCACGTCTCTCCTTCTGAATCTATGGGGTCGACTGGTGGAAGCAAAACATTTGAAAGAGGTAGTCGTATGGATGGTATCCGAGCAATGTAGATTTGTCGTTGCTTCCTTCCTTCAAAATTTTCACTTGCATTCACTCAAAACGTTGCATGGCCATGCTTTTCAGAGCTCGAACAATTTGCAAGCACTTACGTTGACGGTGTTACAGAAAGTTGTCGAGGTTCCTCTTGCTTTTCTATTCTCGTCACCCTTATGGTGTGGTTAACATTAGTAGAGGAACTCTCTTGCCCTTTAAGGAAGTGTGTCTGTAATTTTAGAAGTAGTTGGAATTTTTTACATGGTATCGACAGTGTTCATTTTGTTTCCCGTCATGTACCATTGTAATGATTATAGCTTGTAATCTATTTACATGTGCAATTTGCTTTTGTCATTAATTTATTCCCTCCGCTTTGCAAATTGGGAACATACATGCCCACTAACTTAATTTTTATGTTCTGACCTAAGCCCAATATGTTTCATTCGATGTTATATGCTTAAACAATGAATTTGCATATCATATCATTTCCCATATTGATATGTTTTTGCTCCATTTCTAGCAACCAGGCAATCATCAATAAAAAGGGAATATGAAGATGATGCCACATCAAATGCGCCACTCCAAGATAGGCATACTGATGTTCCCCCTTTGCATACTAGTCCATACAATGTCCATGCCATTGTTCCTTTGAGAGACAACTTTGTTAGTGGGGGAAACTCCTTACCCATATTGTCCATTGATGTCATATTTGAATTTATACGGCATAGATGTGCCTTTGAGGGAAAACTGTTAGCAAAGTATGGAACATATAAAGCTCGAAACACAAGCTATCCCATATGCATTAGAGCTAATTTCAATAATCACCGGAACTATGACACCATTACTTTGGTGGTTTTGCATGCATTTGTTGACCAATACAGGGAGTACATGGAAGTGGATTGCTTTTACCGAGAATAGAAGGAGCTACTGTTGTTCCAAAAGCAAGTGGTGAGGGTGGCACCGCCAGCTACTCCTTGCATGTCAATGCGACAACCGCAGTTATTCGTGGTGGGGAACCATTTGATGGTACCATTTCCTTCTTTCCTGAAACGACCATTGTATTATACTTTCCTTGGGCAGCGGAAACAATCAAGTCAGGCTTGGGTGACATATCCACTATGGTTGGAACACTTGCTTTCGTGATCATCAAGGTGGAATGTAAGGGTGGATCAAATGACCAAATTATTATTGCTGACGAGCCTCGCAATGAGGACCGTGATGTGGTAAGTTTCCTCTCACAGCCCATTTGGAATGAGTCATTCAAGAAAGTGCATGCACTGACATTTGTGTTTGCCACAGCTGACCTTTGTAAACGAGCATAGGAATGTCCAAGCGTGATTAATTCAAGAGTTCCATGAGAATGGCATGCACATTTTGAGGAATGTTTCATACATGCGTGCACGAGATTGTCTCTGTGTGTTCGATTTCACAATTTTGGGAGAGGTTCCAAAGGGAGCATAGAGGGAAGAGTTGAAGCAAGTCTTCATCGACCAAGTATCTAGATTGGGATATGGACGAAAGGTGAGCGTACATGTTTTATGATTTTACATAAAAGTCACGCTCGATTACAACTTTAACATGTGAATGCGTTGTTTCAAGTCCATGGGATTCTTCACTTTACTAGATTGAATGGCCATCTTTTGGAGTATCATTGCTCAATATGTTCTACACATGAGTTAGTTGAGACCCAACCCACCCATTCTGCTTTACTTGTGAGGCAACACATCCAGTCATCCCAGTAGCATCTCTTAAAGGTAGAATTCTGATGCAAGATGGTAGTGACATTTGCATTCAGATTACAGGTTCCCATGTTGATGCTGTCCTTTCTCTATAAACTTCTTTATTGTCTTGCATAATGATAGTATTATACGTGTGCGTTCAATGCTGCTGGAGCTGAAACCCAGTAGACAATTTACAATAAACAGTTCTAGGCATGTGATTGCATTCGATGCAGAGTGACCGGATTGGTTTATGGATATCTAGAGTGCTTCATACTTTCATTTCTGTTCTCGAGGATTGCAGTACCTTATTTTGGCTTGCGCTTTTTCTATGGATTGACTTGAGAGAACTGTCATGTCCAATTTTGGGTTGTGCTGTCATTCACCATCACTGAGTGCTTAATTGGCTTGCACAGCAGTGTAGCCTTTCATTTTGGTTTTTTGCCTTTTGATGTATTGATTCAGACAGACTTTGATGTAGCCTTTTGAATTGCAGTATTATTTGGCAGTAATTGAGTGTCTGAAACTCCACTTTTGGGTCCAATAGTGCTGTGTAAGTTGTTTTCTGGCACACAATCTACCACAAGAGGAATGTATTAATCCAAAAACATACTTTGAATAACATTTTCAGGCTTTGGATTTGTATTTAATTATAAGAAATGGGTAACTTCATTATCTTTGAAGGAAGTGTTTGCTATGTTTAATAACTTGGATATCAGTTTTTGGGTTGCATTTGTTGAGATATGGTGCCATGAGCACATAGATTAAAGGCTAAGGTATGGTATAGGAAAGAATTAAAGTAGCTAAGGTATGGGATAGGAAAGAATTAAAGTAGCTAAGGTATGGTATGGATTAAAGGCTAAGGTATGGTATAGGAAAGAATTAAAGTAGCCACCCTAGGATGTGGACTACATGATGTGGAGATGTGGATTAAGGATATCCACAAGGAGAGATGTGTATGAGAGGATCCCACATGGTTGGACTATTCTAAAGGCTCTCTCTATATAAGAAGCCTATCATGTATTGTTCATTACACATTGCAATAGATTGAGTGTTTGCTATCCTATGTCTCTCTTGTGGTGCCTTGATCCTTCATTTTTATATGGTATCATAGCATGGTTGTCCCTCTTGCTAAGGCGCCATCTTTGAGAGTGAGTGATTGTGAGATTTCCGTTCATTCTTCCATGAGAAATTGATTGAGATTCATCCATTTCTTTGAGAGAAAATTTCCGTTCTTTTATGAGAGATTTCTGTCCATGAGAGTTGTGGAGAGGGTTGTGAGAATTTACATTGTGTACTTATGTGAGAGAGCAAGATTAGAGTTTAGCTCATCTTCCTCTTTGTGAAGAAAGCCTTCTACTACGATGATTCATCAAAAGGTTTCAAAGACCTTAGACCTAGATTTAAAGGCTCCTACAACTACAAGGCAAGCATGCTTGCTCAAACTACTGCAGGCAGCAAAGGCGGCTCCAATAGCCACCCTTGACTGGCAGTGCTTCAAATAGCAGCAGGTTAAGAAATTAGCAGTTGTCTTGCCACCTCGCTCTTCAACTTGCTTCATTATGAGCTACAGAGCTTCGTCCTTGCTCCATTCTACACGGTTCTCTTGTCTTCGACATGGGTTGCGCCGTAGAGTTGTTCTCTTAGACGACGAGCTTCTGAGCCAACCCTACAGCCAACATTCAAGCTCCTCTCAACTCTAGCGACTCACGAGACCTCTCCAGCCTTGACCTACAATAAGCAAAGCTTTCGACGACCCTCGAGCCAGCAACAACCCATAGCGCCATAGCCTCATCCGCCTTCTACAACAGCACTCTAGTTCTTTCAAAGCCTCCATCTACAAGCCTCAAAACGAGCAACTACAATTCTCACGACAAACTCTGTGCATCCATACGCCATGCAACAAGCCCATCGATGGATTCTCCAACGATCAGCTCTCGCCATCAACTAAACTCCCAAGTAGTCCAACTGGCTCCTGCAGCCTTGCCACAGAGGTGACTCCGTCTGCCCATTAACACTCGTTCCGATGACCCAACAGCCCGAATTCGCAGACGTCATCGCTGTGCAAAGCTTTTCTTTTCCTTCCCTAAGGTTAGACCTTAGGACACATGGCAGCTATTGTTGGAGACATGCGGTAGATAGAATCATACCAGAGGTTAGGTGCAGGTAACCCTGGGTTAATGTTATGGTTAGACTAACTTTACCATGGTTAAGTCTTTGTAAGTTTGGTTTAGTTAGTTGCCATGTGGCATAGTGCCACCTAAGCACATAGCTCTGCTAAGCACAATGTATCTGCAGCATGCGAATGCCCCCTGTGCCACATCATCATGCCTCTTCTTTCTTCATAAAAACTTCGACAAGCCATAACTCTCAATCTAGAAAGAATTTGCATACGCTCCAAAAAAATAAAAACCAGTTTTTCAAGCTCTACGCGCCTATCAACTCAGATTTTCTGTATGCAATTAGACACTACCAGATTTGAAAGTATCTTCAACTGGTAAGACCTTTGCAATTGCAATACGCACCCCCTATTGAGAAGTTCACCGGGGAAGGTTTTCACACTTGGTCTACACAAATGAGGTATATCCTGATGCATCAAAAGCTTTGGAATAAAAGAAGACATACCCACTACACAAAATGATGCTTGGAAGGAAAAAGATGGAGCAGCACTATCACTCATTGGTTTGCACTTGGGTCCAAACATAATTCATCATATAGACTTCAAGGATCATGCCAAAGATGCATGGGTTGAGTTGAACATAGTGTTTGGTGCAAAAGCCAAAAACCAAGAAATTCATCTTAAGATTGAATTCTATGGTGTGCACATGAGCTTCAATGAATCGATGGCACAATTTGTCAACAAAATCAAAAGCATTATGACCCAACTAGAAGGCATAAATGCAAAAGTAGGGGAAAAAGATGCACTTGCAATACTCCTTAAAAGCATGCCTGCAGAGTACAATGCACTGACAACCACTTTGAAGAATTTGCTAGATCCAATGTTTGAGGAATGTGTATCCTCTCTTCTTGAAAAAGAAAGAGAGTTGAAGGCATCAACATCGACATCAACATCTACATCAACACGCAACAACTATAATGAAGAACAAGCATTGTTCAGTAAAACCTCAACGAAGTGCTGCCATTGCGGAAGGATGGGTCACTATCAAAGTGACTGTAGACTAAAGAACAAACCAAAGTGTCACCATTGCAAGAAGCTAGGATACAAGGAAGAAGATTGCAGATTGAAGAACCAGCAAGTCAACTACGTGGAGTCATCATCAAGCCACGAGCAAAATGACAAGAACAACATGTATTGAGAAGCAACATCCTTGCCACCTTCAGCCCATATGTTTGTAAATCAAACTTGACCACCTGAGAGTAGCCATGTAAGCACCCAGGGGAGGATTTGATCTTATAACTCACATCTGACTACCTTGCAGTAGCCAAAGGATCATGGCACCAAGGGGAGGTGCTGAGATATGGTGCCATGTCCACATAGATTAAAGGCTAAGGTATGGTATAGGAAAGAATTAAAGTAGCCACCCTAGGATGTGGATTACATGATGTGGAGATGTGGATTGAGGATATCCACAAGGAGAGATGTGGATGAGAGGATCCCACATGGTTTGACTATTCTAAAGGCTCTCTCTATATAAGAAGCATGTCATGTATTGTTGATTACACATTGCAATAGATTGAGTGTTTGCTATCCTATGTCTCTTTTGTGGTGCTTTGATCCTCCTTGATCCTTCACTTTTACAACATTCTTATCATGCAGTAAGTAACACTGTGAAAATCTGTTGCGATGTTCTTCTATGGAAAAAATTGTTTGAAAGAAAAACATGCTCGCATCGAAGCCCACAGCTTCCTTTTAATTCCATTGTCATGTTGTTGATGCCTCTTTAATTGTAGTCACTGCTTCAATCATTGTGTATTGAAGAACTGCTTGTTGTTGTTGCAACTGTTACAAGAGCAATTACATTTGCAACGAATACAATGTGGATCAAAAACAAATCGATTGCAATGTTATTCTTTTTTTTATAAAAACCTTGGGGAGGGAAGGCTATAGCAAAGACGATTTACCTTTTTTTGTAAGTGTTGCTTCATTCATTAGCTTTGAAAGAAGAACTTGCTTCCATTCGAGCTCCTACTATGGCAATTATGCTTCCATCGATGATTACGTACTTACATTTTCAAATTCCTCAAATAGTCACTGTCATGCTCCATTCACTTTTGCAAGTGCTGATTGGTTCATTACCTTCTAAAGACGTACTTGTTGTTGTTGGAACTGTAATCACAGCAATTATGATTATAGCAAACATCATGTATTTCCATTGCCGAACTTCTTAAACAAATGAGCACACCCTCGTTTGCCACGATCATTTGCTGTTATGCTGAAAAGTATTACCCTCATTTGATGGTAGAATGATGAACATTACTATTCTTGAAGGAATTGTGAGTCACATCAACATTTTGAAAATGGATGTTTTTGAGCACATAAATGGATATGACATGGGCAGAAGCAAAGCCTTTGTTCACACAAATCCAAAA